>NW_027263373.1:2500-33128 GCF_902827115.2 Pseudochaenichthys georgianus
ATTGAGAAACACCCTGAGAATCAGCACTTTTGAAACAGGGCTAAAACAGAGGGGATTGTGGGTAATGCTGCAATCTTAGTATATGTCAAAATGGAGCTGCTGTGATGCTAGAAACATTTAGGACTTGATCAGAAAGTGTCTCACCTGAGGCCCTCTGGGACTTGGTCTCTCGGGGGATGACGGGCATTTCCTCCACTTCGCTCTCGGACTTCGACTCGTCGTCAGACCAGGGGTTCCTCTTCTTCACCTTCTTCCCCGCCGTTCCTTTGGGAGCTGGAGTCTTCCTCACTCTGGGAGTGCCTGCACCGAAGGAAACTAGATTGAGTGCGAATAAAGTCTATTTTCTCGAGAGCAGAAAGCGGCCTCTTTAATATACTTCAGAGCAAAGTCGAGCCAGAAGTCTTTTTTTTATATCTAGATAGAAACGAGAAGCTTTAACCCTTAGATGCATAAGTGGGTATCCTTTGACCCGGCGAGGTGGTTTCCTTGAAGTATCTTTGTAATTACATTTTTTTATTATTTCATATTCCAGCTATTCCTCAAAAAACATGTTTTGGATATCACGCCATCCACATTTTGAATTTACATTTTAAGAAATTGTAGTTTGTGTATTGCTAACCCGAGCTTCCATACAGTAAGTGGGTCAAAAATGACCCGCATGCATTTCCTATGGGAAGGAACCTTTGATTCTTATCACCTGTTGCCGTCAGGAATACATTCACTGTGGACCACACAGACTACATCACAAGTGACACCTCTCAGGAAGATTATTTTACACAGCAAGATCTGAAACCTGTCAGTATAACAATAATAATAATAATACATTATATTTGTATAGGGCACATAATGCCCTTGAGTCCTTGTATAAGGCAGTGCTTCTCAAAGTGTGGTCCGTGAGCGCCCCCTAGTGGTCCGTGAGTATATCGGTAAAATTTCACATTTGAAATAAATTAATACATTTCAGTTTCCCGCACTCTCGCGGGAATATCTCCGCAATGGAGCGAGGTTAAGTTTCACTTTGGATTGCATGATAAAGCCCAGCGCAACACCTCCATCACACATGTGGCCACTTGTTTGTACCATTTTCAGGCGATTTGTAATCTGTTCTAGAAAAACGATGTGTTTTTTGATATTTGTGGAGTTAGGTGGTCCGCGAGTGTTTTTTTATTGGTTAAGTGTCCTTGGTATGAACAAGTTTGAGAAACACTGGTATAAGGACTCAAAATCCCTTTACAATATAAGGGAAGGTTAGGGTGGGGGGGGTATAGGACTATCAAACTTGATCAACCGGCATGGATTGATGGGGGGGGGGCTATGAGTAGTCAAGAGGAGAACGTTTTTCAAAATGTAAAAAAAAATTATAGAATTATAAATAGTGAAAAATCTAGTGTGAACCAAAATATAATACTAAATGTTATACAAGTGATTTCTCTAAACCGAAAGGACAGAAATGGCATAAAAACACATGTTATTCTAATACGGGTCCTTTTTGACCCACTTATGGAAGAGTGTCCAGTCACTCGGGCATCTAAGGGTTAATTGACTCATTTCGTATGACCCTCCTCTATCGGGAAAAACAAGCTTGATATTTCAGAGTTTCCTTTGTACAGTACTTTTACACGTCTACATATATATGCAAATTGCTAAATCTTTGCAGTCGTACTGACCTGGCTCTTTCTTGTCTTTCCTCACTCGTGGAGTTTTTGGTTTTGGGACTACGGCGGAGTTTTCTGCCGCTCCGGCCGCTCCGGCCTCAACGCCCAAACCATCCTCATCGAACTCCATCTTCACGGATGAATCGTCCACCTGAGGGAGAGACACACGCTGTAACCCCTCTGGATTCCCCCTTAAACGGTGGTGTTCTCCAGTATTACAGTATCCAGTGGTTACCTTCTTCTTCCTGGACAGCTTCTTGGCAGAATCGGAGCGCAGCGCCTGAGTTGGAGGCTCCACTCTCCGTCCGTACAGAGAGGGAAGCGTCTCCTCCAGGTTCAGCTTCTTGGCTTTAGGCTTTCCCACCTTCCCCTTCACCATCTTCACTCCCTTCCCGATGTTATCGTCCTCGCGCTCCTGCTGCTCCACTTTCTGCAAGAACAACACAGCAAGTCTCACGTGAAAGAACCTGAGAAATATAGTGATTCTGAAAGTCAAATACCGGATCAAGGTAAGTAGAAACACATCGGTGAATTCAGCATAATGGACACTTTCACAGCACGAAATCTTAACTGTCTTAATGCACATATACCGGTACTGTCTTAATTCTCAGGTCCCGCGTCACGGCCATTTCTACTGATCATAGTTCCATCGTTGAAGTCGACTAGAATAGATTCACATTGTTCAATGTTCCAAACTCACATTGGTTTCTCACAGCTTCTCTGTATAGTGTGTGTATTCACTCTCTGTCCTACACGGCTCGTTGGAGCTCCTGCCCCCCCCCCTCCCCCCATGAGCCCACTGTGCTCTGATTGGTCGGCTCGCCCACTCTGTTCTGATGAGTCCACCACCGTTACAGCTGGACATCAGTGTTTATGTTTTAGAATGGTGTTTGTTAGCAACCAGGAAATGACCCCAGTGATGACAAACAGATGAGAATGCTGCGTGGGGTCCGGGGGCCGTGTGGGGGGGGGCGCTACGAGGCTCAGTGCTGCGAGGAGCGGACAGTGTGAGCGGGCTCATGTCCTGCTTGCTGCGTGGGGTCTGCGAGACAGCGAGACACGGCCCGAAAACAGCCAGAGCGCACACACACACGCGCACACACACACAGGCTGTGAGTCTGTGTGTGTGCTCAAACAGACTCACAGCCTCGCCGCGTCCCGCCGTCTCAGGCGGAGAAATCCGCGGAGCTGCAGCTGAGAAAAGATTGAGTGTGTGAGGAACGTAGCGGCTTGTCCATTGTGTTTCTAGTTCTTCATATCCAACAGATATGAAATGGATCCGAGGGTGTCATTTATCTTCCCCAACATGTCAGCTATTTCTTTGGAAGTTAATTGATGAAAAGAACATTTGAAACTGGAAACAATTAGTGAATAAAAACTGCTTTTCCGTTAGAGAAGAGCGGGACATGACTCTTGTTCTACTGGCGGAATTAGCGCTGCAGAAATGTCAATAAAGTATTAAAAAAGTAACTTGCATCGAGCTCCTCGATGAACACGGCCAGGTCCTCCTTCCACAGATCCTCCGGAGATTTCTTATCCAGGTCGTTCAGCTCTGATCTCTGAGAGGACACAATCACTTGAATTAATACATGTCAACATCATACTACTGCATACTACTGCACACTAGGGCTGTCCCGAATACCATTTTTCGGGCTCCGGATATTCGGTAGTAATCAGCAGCGAATATTCGGCCCGTGCCGACACAAGGCGTGTATTTCGGTGTATTCACGGCATTCTTTTTGTTATTCTACAGTATTGTTGTTTTATAGTTATTTGTTGATGTAACCCAATTTGTGTTCTTTGAAATTGAAAAGGATATCGCATTGTGTTTGTTACTTTTTTTTGGCTTCCTATTTTGTATGGACATGCTTTTATTTTGAAGGAGAGTTAGCGCTGTTGACAGGAAGTTGTTGTTGCTATGGAGACAACGTGACGGAGATTAACGGAGAAAAGTAATATCTACATATAAAGACGGAGAAAGTAAACGATAACGTGTATGGTTAAGTGTTAGCACCCCCCGAAGAGGCACAAGCTCTGACGTTGATATTGGAGATTTCAATAAATTCAATTTGAAAAAAAAACGGAAAAACAAAAAAAACGAATATCCGAATAACGAAATTGAAACCCGAATAGTACTCCAACGAACGAATATTCGGATATTCGGGTACAGCCCTACTGCATACTACGTCATACTCCTTTATACTACTGCATAATTTTTTATTCTACTTTATACATCTAAATATTGCTGCATACGACTTCATATTAATTAAACCTGTCCCACAACATGCCTGTATTCTGCAGTGATGCGTTTGTGTTTCTGTATTTCCAGAACCAAACAAAGTACATTTATGTTGAACTCGTGCACGCCTGAGAGTCCCTTCAGTGTCCGAGTGAGCAACACTACAGCCTAAAGAAGTGAAAAGAGGTGAAAAGTGCATTGTTTCTACCTTGTGGTCCCTCTGTTTGAGCAGGTCCTCCACCTTCTCTTTGCTCAGGCACCACAGAGGCATGTTGAGGATGTAGTTGAAGGCCGGTCCCGATCCAGAATCCACCGAGCCGTCGCTCTCGTTCCCGTCTCGAGGTTCTTCCACCTCCTGAGCCTGGAGGAGAACACAGGAATCAGAAGGTAAGGCAAGTTTATTTATACAGCAGCTTTCAACGCAAGGCAACTCGAGGTGCTTTACACACAGAGAGGGAGAAGTACACACATCCTTTCCTCAAGTAGAAGTACAGATACTCGTGTTTAAAAATACTCTGGTGAAAGTAGAAGTACTGACTAAACTTCTTTACTCAAGTCAAAGTAAAGAACTTTGAAATGTACTTCAGTAAAAAGTACCCATAACTAGCAGCTGCTTTAAAGAGTACCTGCCTGTAGAAAGTACAGGTATTTGGGTTCAACATGTAAGAAGTAGAAAGTACAGGTATTTGAGTTCAACATGTAAGAAGTAGAAAGTACAGGTATTTGTGTTCAACATGTAAGAAGTAGAAAGTACAGGTATTTGAGTTCAACATCTAAGAAGTAGAAAGTACAGGTATTTGTGTTCAACATGTAAGAAGTAGAAAGTACAGGTATTTGAGTTCAACATGTAAGAAGTAGAAAGTACAGGTATTTGTGTTCAACATGTAAGAAGTAGAAAGTACAGGTATTTGAGTTCAACATCTAAGAAGTAGAAAGTTCAGGTATTTGAGTTCAACATGTAAGAAGTATAAAGTACAGGTATTTGAGTTCAACATGTAAGAAGTAGAAAGTACAGGTATTTGGGTTCAACATGTAAGAAGTAGAAAGTACAGGTATTTGGGTTCAACATGTAAGAAGTAGAAAGTACAGGTATTTGAGTTCAACATCTAAGAAGTAGAAAGTTCAGGTATTTGAGTTCAACATGTAAGAAGTATAAAGTACAGGTATTTGAGTTCAACATGTAAGAAGTAGAAAGTACAGGTATTTGGGTTCAACATGTAAGAAGTAGAAAGTACAGGTATTTGTGTTCAACATGTGAGAAGTAGAAAGTACAGGTATTTGAGTTCAACATGTAAGAAGTCAAAGTAAAAAGTCGTCAGAAAAATAAGTAGTGGAGTAAAGTACTGATACCAGAAAAATGTATTAAAATACAGTAACGAAGTATTTGTACTCCACTACTTCCCACCTCTGTTTACAAAAATGAAAGACATTAAGAGTATTAGGAAATAGCGCAGCAGAAACATTATAAACATTAAAAAGCAAAGATAATAAATTACGCAGCGGGGAACCGCTTCGACACGTGTATTTCGGTGTATTCACGGCATTCATTTTGTTATTCTACAGTATTGTTGTTTATAGTTATTTGTTGATGTAACCCAATTTGTGTTCTTTGAAATTGAAAAGGATATCGCTTTGTGTTTGTTACTTTCGTTGCAGTTGTATATGTCTTAAGTGTAATTTGTCTTGGCTTCCTATTTTGTATGGACATGCTTTTATTTTGAAGGAGAGTTAGCGCAGTTGACAGGAAGTTGTTGTTGCTATGGAAACAACGTAACGGAGATTAATGGAGAAAAAGTAATATCTACATATAAAGACGGAGAAAGTAAACGATAACGTTTATGGTTAAGTGTTGGCACCCCCCGAAGAGGCACAAGCTCTCACGGTGATATTGGAGATTTCAATAAATAAAAATAAATAAAAAACGAATATCCGAATAACGAAATTGAAACCCGAATAGTACTCCAACGAACGATTATTCGAATATTCGGGTACAGCCCTACAGACAACACATGTCCCTGTTTTACTCACAAACCCATCTTTGACCTTTAAACCACTTCTCTTTTCAACTGCCAGAATTAGGATATGTAAACCTTATGGAGATGAGGTCTAAGTGCTGTTTAATCCACCTTATGGTATTGCTCCTACACTTTGCTATAACATGACATTAAAGGACTTTGTTTCAGAACAACTACAGTATAATGTCTCTTCTTGAACCAGCAGCTTCAAAATATCTATTAATGTCTCATTTCAAATGCTTCTTCGACCCTCATTTCAAGGCTCTTTGCTTGGTGCATTATGGAGAAAGCTTAATATCATAACCCTGAGTTAAATTATCCTTGACTTTACTGAAATGCTTTAAGGTCCAGTCTGATAAGGGGTGCAGAGTTAGAGGTTTTAATAGATATAACCCTGAACGCCCTCCATGATAATTACATTTGAACACCTTCACGTTATCCGTTTGTCTTCAGGATTGTCTATATGGTAACTTCATTATGTTTTGTTGATCTGTACACACTGTAAAGCCTCGAGAACAATAGTACCAGGAGTCTAGCACCAGGACTCTAGGACCAGGAGTCTAGCACCAGGAGTCTAGCCCCAGGAGTCTAGCCCCAGGAGTCTAGCCCCAGGAGTCTAGCCCCAGGAGTCTAGCCCCAGGAGTCTAGCACCAGGAGTCTAGCCCCAGGAGTCTAGCCCCAGGAGTCTAGCCCCAGGAGTCTAGCCCCAGGAGTCTAGCCCCAGGAGTCAAGCACCAGGAGTCTAGCCCCAGGAGTCTAGTACCAGGAGTCTGGTACCAGGAGTCTAGTACCAGGAGTCTAGTACCAGGAGTCTAGTATCAGGAGTCTAGCACCAGGAGTCTAGCACCAGGAGTCTAGCACTAGGAGTCTAGTACCAGGAGTCTAGCACCAGGACTCTAGGACCAGGAGTCTAGCACCAGGACTCTAGCACCAGGAGTCTAGCACCAGGACTCTAGGACCAGGAGTCTAGGACCAGGAGTCTAGCACCAGGACTCTAGGACCAGGAGTCTAGCACCAGGAGTCTAGCCCCAGGAGTCTAGCACCAGGAGTCTAGCACCAGGAGTCTAGTACCAGGAGTCTAGCCCCAGGAGTCTAGTACTAGGAGTCTAGCCCCAGGAGTCTAGTACCAGGAGTCTAGCACTAGGAGTCTAACCCCAGGAGTCTAGCACCAGGAGTCTAACACCAGGAGTCTAGTACTAGGAGTCTAGCACCAGGAGTCTAGCACCAGGAGTCTAGTACCAGGAGTCTAGCACCAGGAGTCTAACCCCGGGAGTCTAGCACCGGGAGTCTAGCACCGGGAGGCTAGCACCGGGAGTCTAGCACCGGGAGTCTAGCACCGGGAGTCTAGCACCGGGAGTCTAGCACCGGGAGTCTAGCCCCGGGAGTCTAGCACCAGGAGTCTAGTACCAGGAGTCTAGCCACAGGAGTCTAGCACCAGGAGTCTAGCACCAGGAGTCGAGCACTAGGAGGCTAGCCCTAGGAGTCTAGCACCAGGAGTCTAGTACCAGGAGTCTAGTACCAGGAGTCTAGCACCAGGAGTCTAGCACTAGGAGGCTAGCCCTAGGAGTCTAGCACCAGGAGTCTAGTACCAGGAGTCTAGCCCCAGGAGTCTAGCACCAGGAGTCTAGTACTAGGAGTCTAGCACCAGGAGTCTAGTACTAGGAGTCTAGCCCCAGGAGTCTAGCCCCAGGAGTCTAGCACCAGGAGTCTAGTACTAGGAGTCTAGTACTAGGAGTCTAGCACCAGGAGTCTAGCCCCAGGAGTCTAGCACCAGGAGACTAGTACTAGGAGTCTAGCACTTGGAGTCTAGCCCCAGGAGTCTAGCACCAGGACTCTAGCACCAGGAGTCTAGTATTAGGAGTCTAGCACCAGGAGACTAGTACTAGGAGTCTAGTACTAGGAGTCTAGCACCAGGAGTCTAGCCCCAGGAGTCTAGCACCAGGAGTCTAGTACTAGGAGTCTAGCACCAGGAGTCTAGTACTAGGAGACTAGTACCAGGAGTCTAGCACCAGGAGTCTAGCACTAGGAGTCTAGTACCAGGAGTCTAGCACCAGGACTCTAGGACCAGGAGTCTAGCACCAGGAGTCTAGTACCAGGAGTCTAGCCCCATGAGTCTAGCACCAGGAGTCTAGCCCCAGGAGTCTAGCCCTAGGAGTCTAGCCCCAGGAGTCTAGCCACAGGAGTCTAGCCCCAGGAGTCTAGCACCAGGAGTCTAGCCCCAGGAGTCTAGCACCAGGAGTCTAGCCCCAGGAGTCTAGCCCCAGGAGTCTAGCCCCAGGAGTCAAGCACCAGGAGTCTAGCCCCAGGAGTCTAGTACCAGGAGTCTAGCCACAGGAGTCTAGTACCAGGAGTCTGGTACCAGGAGTCTAGTACCAGGAGTCTAGTACCAGGAGTCTAGTATCAGGAGTCTAGCACCAGGAGTCTAGCACCAGGAGTCTAGCACTAGGAGTCTAGTACCAGGAGTCTAGCACCAGGACTCTAGGACCAGGAGTCTAGCACCAGGACTCTAGCACCAGGAGTCTAGCACCAGGACTCTAGCACCAGGAGTCTAGGACCAGGAGTCTAGCACCAGGACTCTAGGACCAGGAGTCTAGCACCAGGAGTCTAGCCCCAGGAGTCTAGCACCAGGAGTCTAGCACCAGGAGTCTAGTACCAGGAGTCTAGCCCCAGGAGTCTAGTACTAGGAGTCTAGCCCCAGGAGTCTAGTACCAGGAGTCTAGCACTAGGAGTCTAACCCCAGGAGTCTAGCACCAGGAGACTAACACCAGGAGTCTAGTACTAGGAGTCTAGCACCAGGAGTCTAGCACCAGGAGTCTAGTACCAGGAGTCTAGCACCAGGAGTCTAACCCCGGGAGTCTAGCACCGGGAGTCTAGCACCGGGACTCTAGCACCGGGAGTCTAGCACCGGGAGTCTAGCACCGGGAGTCTAGCCCCGGGAGTCTAGCACCAGGAGTCTAGTACCAGGAGTCTAGCCACAGGAGTCTAGCACCAGGAGTCTAGCACCAGGAGTCGAGCACTAGGAGGCTAGCCCTAGGAGTCTAGCACCAGGAGTCCAGTACCAGGAGTCTAGTACCAGGAGTCTAGCCCCAGGAGTCTAGCACCAGGAGTCTAGCACCAGGAGTCTAGTACCAGGAGTCTAGCACCAGGACTCTAGGACCAGGAGTCTAGCACCAGGACTCTAGCACCAGGAGTCTAGCACCAGGACTCTAGGACCAGGAGTCTAGGACCAGGAGTCTAGCACCAGGACTCTAGGACCAGGAGTCTAGCACCAGGAGTCTAGCCCCAGGAGTCTAGCACCAGGAGTCTAGCACCAGGAGTCTAGTACCAGGAGTCTAGCCCCAGGAGTCTAGTACTAGGAGTCTAGCCCCAGGAGTCTAGTACCAGGAGTCTAGCACTAGGAGTCTAACCCCAGGAGTCTAGCACCAGGAGTCTAACACCAGGAGTCTAGTACTAGGAGTCTAGCACCAGGAGTCTAGCACCAGGAGTCTAGTACCAGGAGTCTAGCACCAGGAGTCTAACCCCGGGAGTCTAGCACCGGGAGTCTAGCACCGGGACTCTAGCACCGGGAGTCTAGCACCGGGAGCCTAGCACCGGGAGTCTAGCACCGGGAGTCTAGCCCCGGGAGTCTAGCACCAGGAGTCTAGTACCAGGAGTCTAGCCACAGGAGTCTAGCACCAGGAGTCTAGCACCAGGAGTCGAGCACTAGGAGGCTAGCCCTAGGAGGCTAGCCCTAGGAGTCTAGCACCAGGAGTCTAGTACCAGGAGTCTAGTACCAGGAGTCTAGCCCCAGGAGTCTAGCACCAGGAGTCTAGTACTAGGAGTCTAGCACCAGGAGTCTAGTACTAGGAGTCTAGCCCCAGGAGTCTAGCCCCAGGAGTCTAGCACCAGGAGTCTAGTACTAGGAGTCTAGCACCAGGAGACTAGTACCAGGAGTCTAGTACTAGGAGTCTAGCACCAGGAGTCTAGCCCCAGGAGTCTAGCACCAGGAGACTAGTACTAGGAGTCTAGCACCAGGAGTCTAGTACTAGGAGTCTAGTACTAGGAGTCTAGCACTTGGAGTCTAGCCCCAGGAGTCTAGCACCAGGACTCTAGCACCAGGAGTCTAGTATTAGGAGTCTAGCACCAGGAGACTAGTACTAGGAGTCTAGTACTAGGAGTCTAGCACCAGGAGTCTAGCCCCAGGAGTCTAGCACCAGGAGACTAGTACTAGGAGTCTAGCACCAGGAGTCTAGTACTAGGAGTCTAGCACTTGGAGTCTAGCCCCAGGAGTCTAGCACCAGGACTCTAGCACCAGGAGTCTAGTATTAGGAGTCTAGCACCAGGAGACTAGTACTAGGAGTCTAGTACTAGGAGTCTAGCACCAGGAGTCTAGCACCAGGAGTCTAGTACTAGGAGTCTAGTACTAGGAGTCTAGCACTTGGAGTCTAGCCCCAGGAGTCTAGCACCAGGACTCTAGCACCAGGAGTCTAGCACTAGGAGGCTAGTACTAGGAGTCGAGTACCAGGAGTCTAGCACTAGGAGTCTAGCACCGGGAGTCTAGCACCGGGAGTCTAGCACCGAGAGTCTAGCACTAGGAGTCTAGCACCAGGAGTCTAGCACCAAGCATCTAGCACCAGGAGTCTAGTACCAGGAGTCTAGCACCAGGAGTCTAGTACTAGGAGTCTAGGATCAAGAATCTAGCACCAGGAGTCTAGTACCAGGAGTCTAGCACCAGGAGACTAGTACCAGGAGTCTAGCACCAGGAGTCTAGTACTAGGAGTCTAGTACTAGGAGTCTAGCACCAGGAGTCTAGCCCCAGGAGTCTAGCACCAGGAGTCTAGTACCAGGAGTCTAGTACTAGGAGTCTATCACCAGAGGTCTAACACCAGGAGCCTAGTACCAGGAGTCTAGTACTAGGAGTCTAGCCCCAGGAGTCTAGCACCAGGAGTCTAGCACCAGGAGTCTAGTACCAGGAGTCTAGCACCAGGAGTCTAGCACCAGGAGTCTAGTACCAGGAGTCTAGCACCAGGAGTTTAGCACCAGTCTAGCCCTAGGAGTCTAGTACCAGGAGTCTAGCTCCAGGAGGCTAGCACCAGGAGTCTAGCACCAGGAGTCTAGTACCAGGAGTCTAGCACCAGGAGTCTAGCCCCAGGAGTCTAGCCCCAGGAGTCTAGCACTAGGAGTCTAGCACCAGGAGTCTAGCACCAGGAGTTTAGCACCAGGAGTTTAGCACCAGGAGTCTAGCACCAGGAGTCTAGCACTAGGAGGCTAGCCCTAGGAGTCTAGCACCAGGAGTCTAGCACCAGGAGTCTAGTACCAGGAGTCTAGCCCCAGGAGTCTAGCACCAGGAGTCTAGTACTAGGAGTCTAGCACCAGGAGTCTAGTACTAGGAGTCTAGTACTAGGAGCCTAGCACTTGGAGTCTAGCCCCAGGAGTCTAGCCCCAGGAGTCTAGCACCAAAATTCTAGTACTAGGAGTCTAGCACCAGGAGACTAGTACCAGGAGTCTAGTACTAGGAGTCTAGCACCAAGAGACTAGTACTAGGAGTCTAGTACTAGGAGTCTAGCACCAGGAGTCTAGCCCCAGCCAGGAGTCTAGCACCAGGAGTCTAGCACCAGGAGTCTAGTACTAGGAGTCTAGTACTAGGAGTCTAGCACTTGGAGTCTAGCCCCAGGAGTCTAGCACCAGGAGTCTAGCACCAGGAGTCTAGCACCAGGAGTCTAGCACTAGGAGGCTAGTACTAGGAGTCGAGTACCAGGAGTCTAGCACTAGGAGTCTAGCACCGGGAGTCTAGCACCGGGAGTCTAGTACTAGGAGTCTAGCACCAGGAGTCTAGCACCAGGAATCTAGCACCAGGAGTCTAGTACCAGGAGTCTAGCACCAGGAGTCTAGTACTAGGAGTCTAGCACCAGGAGTCTAGTACTAGGAGTCTAGCACCAAGAATCTAGCACCAGGAGTCTAGTACCAGGAGTCTAGCACCAGGAGACTAGTACCAGGAGTCTAGCACCAGGAGTCTAGTACTAGGAGTCTAGCACCAGGAGTCTAGCCCCAGGAGTCTAGCACCAGGAGTCTAGTACCAGGAGTCTAGTACTAGGAGTCTAGCACCAGGAGTCTAGCACCAGGAGTCTAGCCCCAGGAGTCTAGCCCCATGAGTCTAGCACCAGGAGTCTAGTACCAGGAGTCTAGTACTAGGAGTCTAGCACCAGGAGTCTATCCCCAGGAGTCTAGCACCAGGAGTCTAGTACTAGGAGTCTAGCACCAGGAGTCTATCCCCAGGAGTCTAGCACCAGGAGTCTAGCACCAGGAGTCTAGCCCCAGAAGTTTAGTACTAGGAGTCTAGCCCCAGGAGTCTAGCCCCAGGAGTCTAGCACCAGGAGTCTAGCCCCAGGAGTCTAGCACCAGGAGTCTAGCCCCAGGAGTCTAGCACCAGGAGTCTAGCCCCAGGAGGCTAGCACCAGGAGTCTGGCACCAGGAGTCTAGTACTAGGAGTCTAGCCCCAGGAGTCTAGCACCAGGAGTCTTCAGGATTGTCTACGTTGTAAAGTTATTATGTTTGGTTCATCTGTACATACTAAATCCATCTCTTTGTATTCCATTGTAATATGTATCTCACATATTACAGGCCTGATGGACTTTCCTGTTGTTCCTATATGTATTTATACGTGTAAATGTAGAATAAAACCTGTGTATAAGTACCTTCTCCTGAGCTTTAGTCCAGGCAGCCACCGGATCTGACTCGAATCCTTTCTGCACCAGCATGCGAATCAGCTCTCGCTTGCTTTTATTCTCTATGAAAGACAAATAAAACACATGTTAGTATTAAACCACTCACTGTTACACAAAGAGATCAGGTTTTCCAGCATTCATATTGTTGGGAACATCCTGAGTGTCCTCCTCCAACATGAGAGCAGCATGCTAACAAAGCTATCCCAACTGTAGCTGTGAGCATGACAGGATGTCTGATGACCCAGAAGAGCATCAGGACTGCTTGAGGCAGATGATAGCTATGTGATGAACATGATGACTCAGCCTCTATGGAGAGAGACATCAAGCATGCTCATTTCTGACGTGGAGCTAATCTGAAGTAAACATTGATACTGCTTTCTGTTCCTCCATCTTGTGACTGTGTGACTCCCTCTCTTGATATCAGCATGTGAAGGACACTACTCAGGAACTAGTCTCTGTATGTGATGACTCCTTCCATTCTGGAGAGGATCACAGATACACGGATCCTGAGGCTGAAGATCAAGCCGGTGACCAGGGATTATTGAAATATTTAAGTATTCAGAAAAAGTCATAATTTTGAGATTTTGAGAAAAAGTCATAATTTTGAGAAAAAATCATAATTTTGAAGAAAAAAATCAGAATTTTGAGAAAAATTATAATTCTTAGAAAAATTATAATTTTTAGAAAAGGTCAGAATTTTGAGGAAAAGTCCGAATTTAGAGAAAAAATCATAATTTTGAAGAAAAAAAATCATAATTTTGAGAAAAATTATAATTTTTAGAAAAGGTCAGAATTTTGAGGAAAAGTCCGAATTTAGAGAAAAAAACCATAATTTTGAGAAAAATTATAATTTTTAGAAAAGGTCAGAATTTTTGAGATTGAGGAAAAAAATCATAATTTTTGAGATTTTTACAAAAAAGTCAGAAATTTGAGAAAAAAGTCAGGATTTTGAGAAAAAAGTCAGGAATTTGAAGAAAAAGTCATAATTTTGAGAGAAAACTCAGTATTTTGTTCATGACAGGATGTATGATTACAAGAACCGGCAGTCCTCCATCTTGTGACTGTGTAACTCCCTCTCTGGGATATCAGCATGTGAAGGACACTGCTCAGGAACTACTTGATGCTCTGTATGTGATGACTCCTTCCCTTCAGGAGAGGATCACAGATACATCCTGAGGTGAAGCTCAAGCCGGGGACCAGGGAGATTCTTCTAACACATACCGATGGCGATTTTCCCCTCGATCTTCTCCAGGACGAAGCGAGCCTGATTGGACAGTTTCGAGGCTTCGGCTCCCAGACTTCCCAGCAGCCAATCCTTCCTCAGTTTGTAATATTGGAGACGCAGGTCGAAGAATTCTTTGAGGATATCTTGAACCGAGTCGTACCGCTTCATACAGCCCATGTGGTCAAAGAGCACCTGAAGAAGGGGGAGAGGAAGTGGTTTAAGGTTATGTGTGCTCTTCTATTGGTCTTATTCAGAAACTGTACATGCATGTATCTGATTCGCTGGCACACCAGAAATAAAGGCGTTTTAAAAAGCTAGTTTTAAAAGCACATCTGCTTCAGTGTCTCTGTGTTGCTCAGACAGAGACATGGCTGCGAGTCAGATCTCAATCCTCCATAAACAACTTAAAGGGTAAAGGTAAACCGTATATGTAATTTTGTCTTAATGTACATTATTTAATTTCATATTCTGTTCTTGGTCCCCGACGGGTTTTATATGGAGTTAAATCTCTCGTTACCATGGAGTTGCAGGTGAGAGTGGACTGCAGCTTGAAGACTTTGTGCAGCCCGACGGACTCGGCCTGAGCCAGCTTCTCCTCCGACATCCGGACCACGAACTTCACCGTCTGGTCCGTGTGATATTCCTTATAGTCGTTGATGAGAGCCGGAGTTTTATCGGTTCCCTGCAGCATGGGCTCCAGAACGGACTCCTTATACGACTAAACACAACAGGGGAGAGAGGCGGTTAAAGTACACACTTCCAAGTAGAAAGTACAGGTATTTGGGTTCAACATGAGAGAAGTAGAAAGTACAGGTATTTGGGTTCAACATGTAAGAAGTAGAAAGTACAGGTATTTGGGTTCAACATGAGAGAAGTAGAAAGTACAGGTATTTGGGTTCAACATGAGAGAAGTAGAAAGTACAGGTATTTGGGTTCAACATGTAAGAAGTAGAAAGTACAGGTATTTGGGTTCAACATGTAAGAAGTAGAAAGTACAGGTATTTGGGTTCAACATGTAAGAAGTAGAAAGTACAGGTATTTGGGTTCAACATGAGAGAAGTAGAAAGTACAGGTATTTGGGTTCAACATGAGAGAAGTAGAAAGTACAGGTATTTGGGTTCAACATGTAAGAAGTAGAAAGTACAGGTATTTGTGTTCAACATGTAAGAAGTAGAAAGTACAGGTATTTGAGTTCAACATGTAAGAAGTAGAAAGTACAGGTATTTGAGTTCAACATGTAAGAAGTAGAAAGTACAGGTATTTGTGTTCAACATGTAAGAAGTAGAAAGTACAGGTATTTGGGTTCAACATGTGAGAAGTAGAAAGTACAGGTATTTGTGTTCAACATGTAGGAAGTAGAAAGTACAGGTATTTGAGTTCAACATGAGAGAAGTAGAAAGTACAGGTATTTGGGTTCAACATGAGAGAAGTAGAAAGTACAGGTATTTGGGTTCAACATGAGAGAAGTAGAAAGTACAGGTATTTGTGTTCAACATGTAAGAAGTAGAAAGTACAGGTATTTGAGTTCAACATGAGAGAAGTAGAAAGTACAGGTATTTGTGTTCAACATGTAGGAAGTAGAAAGTACAGGTATTTGAGTTCAACATGAGAGAAGTAGAAAGTACAGGTATTTGGGTTCAACACGTAAGAAGTAGAAAGTACAGGTATTTGAGTTCAACATGTAAGAAGTAGAAAGTACAGGTATTTGTGTTCAACATGTAGGAAGTAGAAAGTACAGGTATTTGAGTTCAACATGTGAGAAGTAGAAAGTACAGGTATTTGAGTTCAACATGTGAGAAGTAGAAAGTACAGGTATTTGAGTTCAACATGTAAGAAGTAGAAAGTACAGGTATTTGTGTTCAAAATGTAAGAAGTAGAAAGTACAGGTATTTGAGTTCAACATGTAGGAAGTAGAAAGTACAGGTATTTGAGTTCAACATGTGAGAAGTAGAAAGTACAGGTATTTGAGTTCAACATGTGAGAAGTAGAAAGTACAGGTATTTGAGTTCAACATGTAAGAAGTAGAAAGTACAGGTATTTGTGTTCAAATGTAAGAAGTAGAAAGTACAGGTATTTGTGTTCAAAATGTAAGAAGTAGAAAGTACAGGTATTTGAGTTCAACATGTGAGAAGTAGAAAGTACAGGTATTTGAGTTCAACATGTGAGAAGTAGAAAGTACAGGTATTTGAGTTCAACATGTAAGAAGTAGAAAGTACAGGTATTTGTGTTCAAAATGTAAGAAGTAGAAAGTACAGGTATTTGAGTTCAACATGTGAGAAGTAGAAAGTACAGGTATTTGAGTTCAACATGTGAGAAGTAGAAAGTACAAGTATTTGTGTTCAACATGTAAGAAGTAGAAAGTACAGGTATTTGTGTTCAAAATGTAAGAAGTAGAAAGTACAGGTATTTGAGTTCAACATGTAAGAAGTAGAAAGTTCAGGTATTTGAGTTCAACATGTAAGAAGTAGAAAGTACAGGTATTTGAGTTCAACATGTGAGAAGTAGAAAGTACAGGTATTTGAGTTCAACATGTGAGAAGTAGAAAGTACAGGTATTTGAGTTCAACATGTAAGAAGTAGAAAGTAAAAAGTCGTCAGAAAGATAAGCAGTGGAGTAAAGTACTGATACCAGAACAAAGTATTCGTTGTATTAGGTTGTACCTGAGTCCAGGTGCGCACGGGAAGCTCTGTGATCTCGATGGTGGTTCTGTCGAGCACCGACACCTCCCCACTCATCAGGTACTGGTTCTGACCCAGCTCATGGATCACTCCTTTGAAGTTCTTGTACCTGGGAAGCTGTGAGGAGAGAGCACAGTTAAGACTCAACGAGCAAAGCGTGTGAGGACATCACATATTGAAAGTCAATGAGGAGAAAAAACTAGAATTGAACGTGTTTAACTTGAGCCATGTGAGGCGATTCCAAATGTTATACACCAGTCATTTTACTTCTAGACCTTCGTAACCCTTGTAGGCCGCAAGGTGAACCTCGAAAAGTCCACAGAAGTGGAACTACATAATCTTTAGTTCATAAAAAAGAACGAGTCATGCTTATCCACCAAAAAAAAGTCGCATCGCTAGGTTCATTGGCTGAGCTCGTGGATTATTCCATTAGACTGAGGACTTTTTGTCTGTCTGTCTGTTGTTATTGTTACCCTGTACACGTTAAATGCACTCTTAAAATAAATATGACTTGATTTCATACATAGCTGCGTCCAAGAAGAAGGTTAACTTGTTACGTTAAGTAATTTAGATCAATAAAATGCAGTACTTATACCAATGACCATTGATTCATTTATTTACTCATTCATCATATAATAATTTGATGAATTACATTATTATTATTATAGATATATATAGATTATATATATATAGATTATTATTATAGATATATATAATATATATATTATTATTATAATTATTATAAATTATTATTATAGATATATATAATATATATATATATATATATTATATTATTGTAATATGATAATATTGTATTTGTAACTTCAAAATCAATGCCACTGTCATGGAGGGTGTACAGTCTGTTGATGTTGTTGAAGACCTGCAGTGTGATATTGGTAAAATAATCAACCTTTTCTCTTCACAGACGTAATATGCATGTAACAATGTTTGTGTGTTGATAATTTTGACTTTTTGAGACTTTCTGGTGCGTTTTCCTCGTCCCCGCTACTCGATGAAATCATGGCGGTCGCCATTTTTTCCAAATCTGTTTGTTGATACCGGTATATGCAGCTAGCCAATTGGTGTAGCACGATCACGTGACGGACCGGGGCACTACTTTGGACCAAGACATTATTACGCGTTGAAGGGACTAGTTCAGCCAATAATTACGTGCCTCGAAGAATTGACAGGAATTTTAGCGACGAACTTTTTTTTGGCGGATAAGCATGACTCGTTCTTTTTTATGAACTAAAGATTGTGTAGTTCCACTTCTGTGGAGCGGGATGAAACCATAACAGGGTTCACCTTATGGCCTATTGCTTATATTTTCTTTCTCAATTCTCTTATTTTTGAGGCAATACCTCGTTAACAAAAACAGATTTGATGCCTCAATCTCTGCCCACTTTAACCTGCAATCTGACCTTCTATTTTACTGGTGTTGGTTTGTAAATAACTTGTGGGGTCTGTCTCTTAAACTGCCTCCTAATTGACTCTTTTCTTCACTACCTGATTCATATTTTCATATCTTTGACCATATTATAAATGTTTGTTATCAATTCAACATCAAAACTGGTCAACTATGTGTAATATGTGCAATATATAAATGCCGTTAATAACTGTGTAATATATCCCTGGCTGCTAAATCCTAAGAACTGTTACAGGATGTGTATTTTTTTAAATATGTAACTTTTTATTTTTTATTATATCATAACTTAGTACTTTTTTAATGCATGTAAGAGCCATTTAGGCACATTATTTTATGGTAATGAATTATGGTTTTTTGAGCCAATTGAATATTCTTTAATTTAACTTGAATGAGCTGAATAACTATGAGTTATTATTTTACTGTTTTGTAACGTGTCATCTTGCTTATGGACTGCTCTAGTTTCCGTTTTGTTATTATTTATACAAAGCAATCGTAGGGGCGTGCTCAGGTATAAATGACGCTGCCTGCATGACTCAGCAGGAAGTCTAGAGAGGCAGTTGGAAAAAGTTTTTGACCGCACACATCCGTATGACCGAGGGATCTTGTTTGTTTATTTGTTTAAATGCCGTGCAAACGTTGCACGTGGGCAGTGGGCCGCCAGCTGATCCATTGAACCTCTCAAAGCACCTGAATGGAACGAGCAAGGTATCTGAGTTTTTTAATATACGCGAGTCAATACTCGAGCTCGCCTCCTAGACTAAGTGGCCTTTGAACATTAATTTTCTTTGGACAATTGGCCACTACATCACATATTTAACATGTGTAACATTAAGCTGTCTGTGGCTCTTTTTCCTGCTGTAACTACGCACATTTCCCCTCCGTGAGACTAATAAAGGAATTCTGATTATATTATATATTAACGTACAGAAATCCAGCGTGACATCTCCCTCAGAGATAATAAGGACGCACCTCAGTGAGAATCTTTTAGGTCGTATTTTGGCCCGTCTGGTGAAGCACAACGAGATAAATCAATATACTGCTATATAATCAAAGGTTATATGGCAGTATCTTTACTTCTAGACCAGGGGTGTCAAACTCAAGGCCCGGGGGCCAAATCCGGTTTATTATACGGTTACATGCTACTTTACAGTTTATCTATATATGTTCATTTTAATTAGTTTCTTATTTTATAGTTATTTATCTTTGATTTATCCTTAATTTTATTAATCTGTGTGAATCTGTGCTCTCCTGTTTTTCAATTTTACCCTGTTGCTGTTAAACCACTGAATTTCCCCACGGGGATTAATAAAATTCCATTTTTATCTTATCTTATTTTACAGAAGCATGTTGCCCTTAAACTATATTTCCCACAATGCATCTCATGTTGTGACATGCGCACTGAAGAGACTTGCAATGATTTGCCCTAGACTTCTGCTTTCAGATGTAGTTAATTATGAAGTTATTACCCCATCCAATAATATTCCAATGCAGAGGCAATACTATAATATAATACATTATTTCATGTATATTATGTATTTATATATGTATATTTATATAGTTACAACCGGCCCTTTTGAGTGCAACTATAATGCTAATGTGGCCCACGATGAAATTGAGTTTGACACCCCTGTTCTAGACCTTCATAACCCTGGCTCATATCCTGCGTATCACAGCCGACCATTCATCCCATTGTTGAGGCATTACCTCCTAGATGTGAAGCCTCAATCTCTACCTTTAACCTGCACGCTGACCTTTCACTTTACTTGGCTTGGAAAAAGCCTCCAGTGTTTTCTCGTGGGATCTGTCTCTTAAACTGCCTCCTAATTTAATATTTTTTTACACAACCTGTGCATACATTCACCTTTTTGACAGGATCACAAAGACGGACAGGTCTCCCTCAACGGTCGAACCCAACCAGAGATAATAAGGACACATCCTTCTCAGTAACACGGCATTACATAATCGTATAGGTCGTTTCTCGGCCAGTCGAGTGAAGCATAACGACTAGATAAATTGCAATCAGTTATTTGAATCAATTGCGTATTTAATTAGAGTAACGTAAGGCAATTGCAAAAGTTATATAGCAGTATCTTTACTCCTAGCCCTTGCTCATATAGGCAACACCTCATCAGCTTTCGGGCACAGATCCTCCGCAGAGAGACGGCACGTATTCATCTTTTAGGCCGTGTTTGGCCGTCTCGTGAAGCACAGCTGGATAAATCCATCAGTCATTTGAACTCCCGCTCACCATGGGCAGGGGGTCCTGGTGTTTGAGCAGCCGGTAGATGTTGTTGACGATCTCTCGGGGGTCGTAGTTGGGGAGCTTGCAGGCCCAGCCGGTGCCGATGCCCTCGGCCCCGTTCACCAGCACCATGGGGATGATGGGGATGTACCACTCCGGCTCCACCTTCTGGTTATCGTCGTACAGGAACTTCAGCAGGTTGGAGTCTCCGGACGGGAACAGCAGCTTCGCCAGAGGACTGAGGGGAGGGAGAGCAGCGTGAGGACAGACATCCATCTGGACTCTGAGAGGTCTAGATACTAGGGACGCCCACATTTCCGATATTACACCATGGACGCAGCAAACCCCCGTTTTTAGAGAAGTGGGTGCTTTGTGAGTGTCCTGACACACATTCATGTATACAAGACATTTTGCACGATAGGAGACCTTTAATACAAATGTATCTGCACTTTAAAGGCTTTTAGATACTAGGGATGCACATTTTTGTATTATGATGATTAAATGAACGTGGTTGACGTTCCTAATATTAAGATGCAGTCTTGTGTAAACAGTATGCTTGTATTCTATTAGTCTGAGCTTTTTCTTTATTACGCAACAAATACACTGAATTCTGGAAAAGAAGAAACTTATTTTTTGTTTTTACAACCGAAGCTTTAAGGGGAAGTCGAGAGGAATTACGGATCTGAAGGGGTTGTAAATCAACAAGTGCTTTTTGGCCCGAGATTGAATACAATTCCGTGACAATAACAGATATATATATATATTTGAATCAGCTGGAATGTAGCACGACAGGGAAGTGAACGCAAGCGGGAAAAGCGTCTTTATCCTTTTGCGCCATAATCGTGCAGCCCTTATTTACACCAGGCACTAATGGCACGTTTCCACTGCCCCGTTTAAGCGTCCCTTTAACGGCCCGTCCGCACTACGGCTTCGACAGCTTCAAAAACGCTTTCCAACGCGTCTGCCCGTTCACTTTGAATGGGGTGACGTCACTTTTCGCCGAACTGCATTGTGGGAAGCAGAGCGGAGCTTTCCTGGCGTCAGGCTGCACAATTTGAGCAATGTTCAACTTTTGAAGCTTCTGAAGCTTTCGGTGGAAGCGTCAGCCAATCGAATCGTATGCCAGTACAAGCTCTAGCCAATCAAACCGCTGCGTGTGTGTCAGGGGCGGGAGATTCATGTGATTGGTTGTTGGTCGAGCTTCAGACACGCCCAGCTCCAAGCTTTTTTTTAAGCTGTAGTGTGGACGGGCCCTAAGCGTCCTCGCTCAGGCCTCGCTCTGCCTCGCTGGCCGTCCGAGGCCGTGGCGCATTCCCATTACAGTTTAGGACCTGGGGTAGTTACTATAGCAACGCAGTGTAGGCGGGGCTCCCGTCGAGCTCCCGCTTGATTTGATCATCCCCAATGAGATGTAGGAACGTCGTCACCTCCTCGGTCGACCACGGCGTGCTTTTCTTTGACGTTGCCATTTTCGTAGCTCCTCCGTTTCCAAAAATGCTGCAAGCTTGCTTCTAGATATATATGCGACGCTAGGGATGATCTGGCGCTTGATCTCGTGACGATTCTCTCGGACCAATCAGCAGGAGAGTGTTGACGTCACTAGTTCAGCCCTGGCCTGAAAGAACCACGATTTTATGGGGCCGGAAAAAGAGGGAAAAGTACCCGCTAGCCGGCGCTACGCTACATGGAAAGGCCACCAAAAACTGGCCGCTTGAGGACGATTAAGGACGCTTAAACGGGGATACCCGCTGCAGTGGAAACGCGCCATTATTATTGATGTTTAGAAAAGGCAAGAATAAATAGATTTCAAATGTAAAGGGCGTGCATATCATGGTATCACCATCTACGATGCGATGCGATGATACTTGAATGGTCAGATGAAGTCTGAAATGCTCCTTGCATCCCAGCCGCTCCATGCGTAACACCAACAGACACACGAGAAACAAACATTTAACACGACGGCAGGATCAGTGAGAGAGAAGGCCTTCAGCGTGCATCTGCTCACTGAGAGGATGGACTGGAGCACAAAGGATGCTTCAGTCTGACCTTGTTGAATCGAGGTCTCCCGTACCTCTGGCAGTAACGAAAGCACCCAGGTGTGAAGGCTCTGTTTACCTGAGCATGGTGAAGATGTATCGAGGGCTGGCAGCATCTTTTCCTCCGTTGATGCGAGTACCGAACTGACCGAGCGGCTGCAGGATGTTCACGTTGTTGCTGCCAACGAAGTTCTGAGCCAAGTTCACGATGGTCATCATCAGAGCTTGCTGCAGGACAAAGGGGGGGGGGGGAGAGGGAATCAAATAGAGAGTCTCTGACATACCTGTTGGGGAATAATTTGCGTAGGTATTGCTGCTACCTCTCTTAAGGAGGAGCCGCTTGGGATCGTTGTTGTTGTTGTTTATGGACGAGCACAAGCTGCCATGAGGTAGTTTATTGTTGTTGTGTCATAGAAGCTTCGACTGAAGAACAAAGCGAGTCTAGTCCAAACTGAACGTTATAACTTTATATTAATATAACAGTTTCCAACAAGAACGGTAGGAGACGGGGAAAATGCACTCGACATACTTCCATTCCAATACCCAACTGCAACGAGAGAGAGAGGACTCATACTTGCACTTCAAAACCCACTTCAATCCCGTATCAACTTCAAAACCTACTGCTCCCCTACAAAGCCCCCCCCCCCCCATCTGGCTGACCTTCTTCAGGAGTACACCCCCTCTCGCCCCCCCTCTGCTGGTCTGCTGCCCGCCCCCACCCCACGCCTCGTCACCACGGGTGCTCGGGCTTTTAGCTGCACTGCTCCCAGACTCTGGAACTCCCTCCCCCCGCACACCCGACAGTCAGACACAACCACCATATTCAAATCCCAATTAAAAACCCACCTGTTCAAATCCGCTTACTCGCTGTAGTGCTCCCCCATTATATGTTTCATTTGTGTCCACGTGACTGTCTCCTCCATGACTTCCTGTTTGTGTTTCTATCATGTTCCGTTGCCTATTAGCGTTTTTTTTAGCAAATCGTACGGTGTCCTTGGGTGTCATGAAAGGCGCCTACAAATAAAATGTATTATTATTATTAAAATATAAGCATTTCCTGCCAAACATTTCTCCCTTAACTTTTGTCAAGAATAGGGGTGCAACAACTAATCGACTTAATCGATTAAAATCGATTACCAAATTAGTTACCAACTAATTCAGTCGTCGATTCGTTGGTGACGTCATCAGGTGCGTTTACGCGCCGTTAAGCTACAACGTTATCGGTACTGGGGACATTAAAAAAATATATGTCATGTATTATTGATACAAAAACATTATATCGCAGTCTTAGTGTGGCCTGCTCGTTTCTAATATGCAAAAAGACAAACAAATGCGTCTATGATGTATTTTCGATCAGACGAGATCTCCCTGGTCTGTGTGGGAGGGGGCGGGGCAGTATACACACACACGCGGCTGCTCCATGCAGCAACACACTGCGGAGAGAACGCGCTCAGAGGTGTGGTTAAACTTTACCCGTCTCGATGCTCGTTGCCAAAAGTGCAATAAGAGTTTAGCATGTCAGGGCGGTAACACGATCAATTTATCTAAACATTGAGCAAAAGTGCTCCACATCCAGACGGAGGAATGCACCGGGTTCGACTGTCTTTCCAGCCGCTCTGTAGCCCCGTCCACGAGCAACGTTTTCACGTCAGGTGTTATGTATGCTAGCAGCAACACACGAGTTAACTACATTATACAAACATGGGTAATGATTAGAGGTAACTGAGTTAGTTAGTTTGTTAAAGTTTCAGCTATTCTGTTTACAGTTCTGTCATCACATTATTTATTATTTGCTAAAACACTGTTGTTTCTTTTGATGTGAAATATTATTTATTTAATTTAAATGAAAAGCCATGTTCATTTTGTAAACAATTTGTTTAGTTAATTTAATAATATGTATTTTTTAATCAAGTATTCATCTTTATTGTCTTCATTGTTAGTTTCCACATGCCTAAAACAACCTCAAGCTAAATCTAAAAGTTGATGGCTAAATAAGAGCGCTTGAGAAATTGTGCAAGGCCGAATAGTCGATTAATCGTTTCATTAATCGACAGATTAATCGACTATCAAATTAGTCGTTTGTTGCAGCCCAAGAAGCAAATAAAAAAATGTGTTTACCGTCTTAAATAAAGGAAGTTACAAGGGGGCATCTCGAGGCGACAGCTCTCGTTAGATTCAGGGTCCGTATGTGTTTAGTCTCGCTGACGAGGAATGATGATTATTACTCTCTGAACTCGTTAAAACATCGAACTGCAGAAGAGATGTTCGGAATTAACTCCATAATAAACCGTCAGTGTTTGCCATCAAAGCTCCAGTTCTCCCTTATGCCTCGTTCACACCAAACGCAACTCCGGTTCAAGCTCCGTGCACGGGGCTTTTCAGGTTCAGAACCGGTTCTTCGGTTTAGCTCCGGCTCTTTTCACACCGCCCAGAGTCCGACTGGTGCTGCGTCATTGCGTCATCGTTTGCGTGCCTGCTTCGGAAACCCCTCACAGCTGACACCGACAACAACAACAACAACAACAACAATGGCCGATTGTGCTCCAGCTTCCTCTGTACCTCTTCGGAAGACCAGATTCCCAGCAGGCAGCTGGTCTCTTCAGTGGACCACTGCTGCTTGTTAAGTTTCTCCATCGTTGTGTACAAACTGGATAAAACGCTTGTTGTTGTTGTTGTTCAGGAGTTGATCCCGCCTCGACGTAAGCGTGACGTATGCGGTGCTTTTGCTCTGGCCGGACAATTTGTTGGTGCTTGAAACGAACCGGATTCCGGAGCTCAGAGGCGGCTCCGCTGCGGTGTGAACAGGAAAACCCGGTGCTTTTCAAGCTCCAGCTCCGAACCGGCCCCGAAACACCGTTGGTGTGAATAAGATATGAGAGAAGGCTTTGAGTTTCGACTCCGTTGCTTCAGAAGTTTCCATCACAATACCTTCTTTATTTATTTCCCTAGAATGCATTTGTAACTCCAGACCCAACATAAGCGTGAGCCTCTTCGGGCGGTGCTAACATTTAAATATACAGTCCGTTCTTCTCTTTCTCCGCCGTTACATAGAAGATATTACTTTCTCCATCACGTTGTTTCCAATGCCACAACAACTTCCTGTCAGCTGCGTGAACTTGCCTTCAAAATAAAAGCATACAGGAAGTTCACCTAAATTACATTATAAGATATATATAACACTGCAACGAAAGCAACACAAACAATGCAACATCCCCTTCAGTCTCAAATAACACAAATCGGGTTATCTACAATGTTATAGAATGGCGCATTCCCACTGCAGCGCGTAGGCCCGTTTTTGTTGCGTATCCACTCGGGCTAGTTCCGGCTAACGGGTACTTTTTCACAGTTTTTCTGGCTCTTCAAAACCGTGGTTCTTTCCGGGTCAACAACTGGGCTGAGTATCTAAACTAGTGACGTGAGTGGCTACAACTCCAACACAATGAACGTATTTGACCGTGATTTAATTGTAATACACGTTTCTAAATGATGCCGAAGTAACAACATGCTGATACCGGTTAGTAAGAACCATGAGTTAATGCTTTGAGTCTGCAGACAGACGGCAGAGAAACCTTTTAAAATGCGTGTTTTCTGAATGGAGATCGGCTAAGCTAACGTTATATATGCTCCGACCGTCCACACTCACAGCAACGGCCGACAGACATAAATAAAGCAGCGACTGTATTCTCCATGACGCAGGCAGTCTGTGGTTTGTACTGGTTTACCTTCTGTCTAGTTTCTGAACAGACATGAGGAGCTGTGAGCTCTGAGGGCTAACAGCTAACGGCTGATGTTGTGGCATTGAAGATGACGTCACGGCTCCGCCTACACTGCGTTACTATAGTTACTGCCCCAGCTCCTAAACTGCAATGGAGACGCAGCATAAAGTGAGCCGGGCCTATCAAGGCCTCACTGTACCGTACTAAGCCGTGCGAGCTCTCTGTATCTTGTGTGTAGAGGACAGAGCTGTGACTGTACCTCTCCATGATGGTAGGCAGACATTTCAGCCACAGATCCGGCCAGCTGAGCCACTTTCACTTCCCTCTTATCGTTCCTCTTCATGCAGGTGAACAGCACCTTCCTCTGGCCCGGCTTCAGACCTGAAAACAACACACACACACACACACACACACACACACACACACACACACACATTTATTACCAATCTCCCAAAATTCGAGGCGATTCGAAGAACATTTCAAGACGTCATCCGTATGCCTCCTATGGGACATTTTCTGCTCTTTGTTTGCAACTGCATTATTGGCATAAATTGCGATTAACGTGTGTTTTTATTTTTATTTTTAGAAGCTTTGGAACCTCAGCTCCTATAATCAAGAAAGAGCGTATGAGAAACACACATGTCCGAGCCTTAACCTGTTGAGCCCCGAGCCTGTTGTTCAGGCCTCAGGCTCGAATACGACATGCCCAGAACAAATGACCATATCTTCTAAAAGGGATAAATTAATAATCTTTTTTCTCAAAGCAAAGATAAACCTGTGAGTTGGATGTAGAAAAGAATCAATATAGATGTTTTTATTTTAAAGTCAATTCAGATTGAACATAGTAAAAAAAAAAAGTAAATTTTTTTTAAATGATAGTGTCCGTCCAAAAACAAAACATTACTTATAGTGAAACCACCCTTGAATAATGGGATGGTAGACTAAAAGCTTTAGGAATCCAAACTACAACATATAATAAGTACCCTGTATCAAGATTGATGCAAAACAAGTGACCTTTGACCTTTTTAGACAGATTTAGAAAAAAAACCCACTTCTGGGTCATTTGGTGGATTTTCCATTTCTCTGGAACCCATTGGTCGATTTTGATGATTGACACCTCTTTTCAACCGTTAGAGCCAATAGAATCGAGGGGAGGTTCCTAAAATCCATCTAACCCTAACCCATTGGTGAATGAGTGATGCGCAGCCAGAATGCCCAAACCTGGAAGCTGTCATACACGCTGGTGGCTATCGTAGCAGCTAATAGGAAATCTCCGTTATTGACATAAATATGAAGATGGGTTATCAGAAATCATTTCAAAGTGACAGACGCATTGGATTAACCTTCAGCCGCGTTTTATCGTTTTAATGCCACTGAATGTATGTAGCACAACAGGGAAAGCGTGTTTCCCCTTTTGGCCATAATCGTGCAGCCCTTATTTACACAAACAAACTGACATAAGTGTAAATAAGTGAAAAGATATCATTTCGTGTCCCTTTTTCTGAACTCTCATGACATGAGAGCCGTTTTTAAAGCCACGCAGGGTGTCTGCAGTGAGATGTACGAACCGTCCACCAGCGACGGGATGGACCGCTCGTTGTCAGAGTTGGAGAACAGGATCAGCTCTTTGTTGATGAAGTCGTTGTAGGAGAGGTGTCGCGCCTGAGTCCCATACAGGTATTGCTGAGAAAAAACACAAACACACATTTTAATAATAATAATAATAATTCCTTACATTTATTATAGCGCTTTTTCAATGACTCAAAGTGCTTTTACATATACACACATTACACATATATCATACATGCAATGGACACACACTGTTCCATCAGAGTGCTTTGAAACCAACCCGTCTTCCCGCTGGTTGACGGGGCATCGATTTAATGCGAGAAAACCCCATTTATTCTCCGCAGATTTTAGTCGTGTATTCGGCTCATAAAACAGTTTGCAGACACGACGTTAAAACAACAAGAAAGCGCCAGCTCAACTTCAACCAATCGGTATCTTCTCCAACTCTCGCTTTTTTCAAATTCATTACTTTTCTTTTGCCCGCTGCATTAATAACTCAAATGACCTGATATCCAACACGGCAGTCTCACTTGTATCCCGTCTTTGTCTCCATGTTCTTGAATATAATTGAGTGTTTATTAAGGTATTAAAATGCTGTCTTATACGGTGTTTCTGTTGGACTTACGGCCCGTCTACACACAGGCATCGAAACATGCTTGCAACGCTTCACCCATTCACTTGAATGGGGTGACGTAGAAGATTTTGAATCTTCGCCGCACTGCATTGTGGGGAGCGGAGCATCGTGAGCATCAAAAGTTGAGCAATGTTCAACTTTTGATGCTCCCGATGCTTTCGAAGCTGGCATCAGCCAATCAAACACGTTTATGCAAATCTGACAGTAGAAGCGCTAGCCAATCAAACCGCGTGTAAGCAGGGAGAACCAGACCGCAGTTCATTTCCTCATATTCCAAACGAGAAGTTACGGTAGCAAATCACCCGGTTCTTTCCGACCAGACTATTTACCGGGATACAACCCGAAGGAACCAGGCATGGAGGGAGGTGGCAGAGCCAGTGGGGGAAACTGGTAGGGTTTCGCCTGTTTGGGGATTTTATATCCAGTTTACTTCGTTTTAACATCGCTGTTGCTTTGTATGTCGGGGCGGGAGATTCCTGATTGGTTGTTGGTCGCAAAAAATCGCCACGCTTCAGACACGCCCAGCATCAAGATTGTTTTCATGCCTGTGTGTGGACGGGGGTTAGTCATGATGCTTTTAAAGTTTTTTGAAGCACCTTGTCGTTGATATCGGCTCGATAAACAAACGTAAGTAAGTAAGTAAGTAAGTAAAACTTTATTTATATAGCACCCTTCTCAACACGGATGTACAAAGTGCTTTACAGTACAGCACACAGGACACAATTCACAGTACAACTATAAAATGTAGAATAAAAGGCATAAAACGGCATCAGGTAATACATAGGATAAAACATATGACAAAACACCCATAATAAAAAAACAAAAGAAGAAGACGTGTCACGTATGATATTGCTGTCCAGCCTTATAAGAGACACTTTGCTCCAAAGCAGTCCATAACGTTATGTCCCTTGAGCCTCAGGGAATCTCAGAGCTTATCTGCTCCTCAAAACTATATGCGTAGTTGAACTCTGACCTGACGCGATATTGTATTATATTTTCTGTCTCCTCGATCTTTAAATAATCACCGGTTCAATGACCTTTCTCTGCTCATACCCCACGAGAGCGCTGTTGGTCATATAAATAGGTATGTCTGCTCTTGGAAACTAAATTGATACTCACTGGGGCGGCTTGAAACAGCTTCTACAAAAGCATCGTCCCACTGGTTGACTTTGATCACTGACCTCTGGCAGGCCGTGCATCCTCCGCTGTCGTCGGTCCTCCATGAAGTTTGTGAGCCACTCCTTCCTGTCGTCCGTCTTCTTCTTACTGAACGCCTGCAGCAACACACGGCACGACATTTAACACATCACTTTGAACCAATTTAGGATAAAGTATAAAGGTAGCAAATGCTCGTTTATATTCTTTAACTTGAACTATGTCTACTAATTTGAGAAACACTTTGAATTTATTATTTATTTATTTCAAAATGTGAAATGTTGCCAATATACTCACGGACCACTAGGGGGCCATACTTTGAGAAACACTAATGTAGGGGACCTTTAGCCAATATTTAGTAACCTAAACAAGTAATATACACTCATAGGTCCTGTATCACTGCGGGACATCTTACCTGTTAGAGGTTCATATAATAATAATATCCTTTAACCAGTTCAGCCCTGAGCCTGTTTTTCAGGTCTCAGGCTCAAAAAGGACATGCCCAGAACAAATGACTATAACTTCACTTCTAAAAGGGAACATTAATAATCTTTTTCCTCAAAGCAATGATAAACCTGTGAGTTGGTTGTAGAAAAGTCAGAATCAATATAGATTTGTTTGTGCAGATACGATAAGGGTATTTTAACGTGAGTTCTGTGCTAAGTGTGTTAGCATTTTATCGCTCAGGGCTAATTTAGACGCTTCTTGCGAGACGTGTGCTTTGTTTCGGTAAAAATGGTTCGTATCGTCAGTTAGCTGAGTTTCTTCCCGTTAAGTGGGTATGACACATTAATAGGCTTTTAAATGTTAAGAAGCCCTGAGACACAGTTTCGTGAGAAAAAACCCCAGCCCCCTGTACCGGGGGCTGTGGGGCTTAACAGGTTAAAACAGGATGTAATGTTAGCATGGAACTCACCAGAGTGATGGCAGCGTCGTCCTCCGCTCCGATGTATCTGAACGTGATGCGGTGTTTCTCCATGTCCGCAAAATACTCCTTTGCCTCTTTGCTTGTACTTGTACCCAAACCTGGAACAGAGTTACATATATATATTTGTAAAAAGGACGGGACTTTAGACTTTATGCAAATGCACAAAGTGAATAGAGGTATATTAAATACTGGAGTCTCAAACCTTTGTAGTACTTTATGTGCCAGGTTTTAAAGTTCTCTGTGTTTTTCTTCCACTCGTCGAACTCAGGGATGCTGTAGAAGGCAAACTCCTGCTTGCTCTTGTTTACCTGCAGACACAAAGACAACAACAATTAGGGATGCTCCGATCGATCGGCCGCCGAGAGGGAGGGAGAGAGGGGGAGAGAGAGAGAGAGAGGAGGAGAGA
>NW_027263373.1:33628-63628 GCF_902827115.2 Pseudochaenichthys georgianus
GAGAGAGAGGGAGAGTCTGTCTGTCTGTCTGTCTGTCTGTCTGTGTCTCTGTGTGTGTGTGTGTGTGTGTGTGTGTGTGTGTGTGTGTGTGTGTGTGTGTGTGTGTGACCACTTTAAGCGTGTCACACAAACGCCATTAGTCCCGCCCTCAGCCTCTGAACCTCTCTCATTGGTTCCTGAAGTGGCCCAGGTGCATTGTGGGTGTGTCTTACCTTGACGATGGGGGTGATGAACTCCTCCAGGAAGGTGTGTTTGAGCAGAGACGGCCAGTTGTGGTGGAAGAAGTTGATGAGCAGGCCTTTGATGTGGGAGCCATCTTGATCCTAGGGAAGACAATATACATGCTTATTGTGTATTAAAGGTCTCCATCGTGCTGTTTCTAGGCAACAGCACAGCTCTCAGATATATAATATATACAAAACATGTCTAAGTGTTTTGCTCAAAATACCAAACAGATCACCAAATCCCTCTATTTCACTTCCTGTTTCAAAAGTGCTGATTTGGGGTATAAAGCTTGATAAAAAAGAGGGGCGGAGCTTATGCGGGAGATTCTACCGGCAGATACTGCGTGATGAAACGCCATATCATGGATTATCAAGGCTCTGAAACAGTCTGGAGCTCAAAGGCTTTCTCTCTTGCCGGTTATACCACAAGGTGAGTTATTTTCTACTTCCTGCTTCTTCACACACATGCTCTCCAGTACAGGTTAGCTCTGAGTGTTAGCGATGCTAATGTAAACACCGACCATATTACGTCCAAAACAGTCGGGCATTGTTTCTGATAGCAGCGTTTCTGATAGGGCCGTGGGCAGGGCGGGATTTTCACGGCGGCCATGACCGTCGTAGCCCCTCGGTCTGGCCGTTATGCCCCACAAATAATTGTACGTCCTACTGCCACCGTGGCCTTTGGGCCCCTCGCACTGTTAAAAGTTGCTTTAAAAGCGTCAGAACAGGTTTCTGAACTGCGTTATGCTGCGTTCACAACGGACGCGATGTGAATACTCTCATTGCTCCAACCGCTGGAGTTTCACCGCGGCTGTCAGATGTGTTTACTCCTGTCATTCAAACGGGACGCTCTGGAGAGGGGGCGAGGCTTATATCCATGTAAATACTGTGGTGGAAACCAACTACGACCAAATTAACCTATGTTACCGTGATTTAATTGTAATACACGTTTAAAAATTATGCCGAGAAGACATCACAAAGTGACTTTTGCATGATAGGTCCCCTTTAACTAATAATACATATTAGTGTCTTCGAGAGACGGTTTTACCTGATCGGTCATAATCATGATGCGTCCGTAGCGTAAACTCCTCAGAGACTCGGGGTCTTCGTAGCTCTTCTTGTATTGGAGGCCCACGATTTTAATGATGTTGTTGATCTCAGCATTTTCCATGATCTGTAGAAAGGAAAAAGGTAATTTAATGCAAGAAGACACTTTAAAAAATCTTCATTAAGCTGCATTTTCATATTCATTTGGAATCATTATCCCAAAGTAGATTATAACCACTTAAAATCCAACCTGGTCTATGCAGACTTTAGCGGACTTTAGCAGACTTTAGCAGACTTTAGCAGACGTTAGCGGACTTTAGCAGACTTTAGCGGACTTTAGCAGACTTTAGCAGACTTTAGCAGACGTTAGCGGACTTTAGCAGACTTTAGCAGACTTTAGAAGACTTTAGCGGACTTTCGCAGACTTTAGCGGACTTTAGCGGACTTTCGCAGACTTTAGCGGACTTTAGCGGACTTTAGCGGACTTTCGCGGACTTTAGCGGACTTTCGCAGACTTTAGCGGACTTTAGCGGACTTTAGCGGACTTTAGCAGACTTTAGCAGACTTTAGCAGACTTTAGCGGACTTTAGCGGACTTTAGAAAACTTTAGCGGACTTTAGCGGACTTTAGCGGACTTTAGCGGACTTTAGCGGACTTTAGCAGACTTTAGCAGACTTTAGAAAACTTTAGCGGACTTTAGCGGACTTTAGCAGACTTTAGCAGACTTTAGCAGACTTTAGCAGACTTTAGCAGACTTTTGCAGATTTTAAGCAGATTTTAAACAGATTTTAAGCAGATTTTAAACAGATTTGAGCAGATTTTAAACAGATTTTAAGCAGATTCTAAGCAGATTTTAAACAGATTTGAGCAGATTTTAAGCAGATTCTAAGCAGATTTTAAGCAGATTTTAATCAGATTCTAAGCAGATTTTAAGCAGATTTTAAGCAGATTTTTAGCAGATTTTAAGCAGATTTGAGCAGATTTAAACAGATTTTAGTCATTTATTTGGCTAATAAAAACAGTTTGCAGATGCCTCCTGAGTATAAAAGAGTTGAAGTGGAATATCAGAGTTTAAAGAGACGTAAAGACACTCAAAAAGAAGAGCCAGACCACCTTCAGCCAGTATCAGTATCTTCTGCAACTTCTAAATTGAAGACTTTTCTTTTTCCCACTGCATTTAATAACTCAAATTACTTTTCATATCTAACACTGCAATCTCACTTTCATTCTTGTATTTTTCTCTACTTTAATTGAGTGTTTCTGAAGGTATTAAAATGCTGTCTTATACGGTGTTTCTGTTGGACTTAGTCACGACGCTTTTAAGGTTTTTTTGAAGCACCTTGTTGTTGAAATCTGCTGCTATAAACAAACATGTCGAACAACTTTTCCCCTCACGTTCTCGAACACATGACGTATTATTGATCTGGTGTCGTACCTGTTTGTGCGTGGCCTCCCTCACGTTCAGGATCTTTCCTCTCAGCGGGAACACTCCGTATCGATCTCGCCCGATGACTCCCAGTCCGGAGACGGCCAGAGACTTGGCGGAGTCGCCCTCCGTCAGGATGAGGGTGCATTCAGCCGAGTGTTTCCCTCCTAAAGCAGGGTGAAGAGGAGGAGGTTAATCATCTCATTAATGTCCAGGGCCCAGGAGCTCAAAACTTTTCATCTCAATCAGATCCGATCAGATTTTGAAATCCCATTTTTCGTGATCCAGGATCAGACAAGTCGGACAGATGTTGTCCCTGGAGTTCAAAGCAATTCAGGATAGGATCAGCCTGATCCAGATTACGACTTTTCAAGATGACTAGATCCTGAATATCAGTGCTTTAATCCTACCGAGCGCCATCTAGTGGACATGAAAAATACTACAAGGAAGACAAGAGACCACATTGCAGACATCTCTTGTCCGCAATTACTTCTGAAAGGTGATGACAGATGATGGACTTTTTTTTTGTTGAAGATATTTTTTATTTAATCTAAACTACATTTGTGATGACAATCTTTGTTGTGATACTTTTATGAGCATAAACATTTATGTCATCAACATTTGGTTGAAAACAAAACAGGCCACAAACGTGAGCAAAAAATGAAAAAATAAAAGGTATTTCCCATGAAGGCTAAACATGGTGTATTATTTCAGTTAACAAACTTTGCCATCTAATTTAAATTGAAACATATTTTAAAATAAATTGTACAGTACATGTTGCTCTGGTAATCCACTGGAAACCCACCCTCTGGTGGGATCAGGATAATCCAGTTTTTTGGGATCAAACTGATCCCAATCCTGTGTGGTCGGTTTGAAGATTTGATCCAGATTAAAGCTTGTGTAATGGCAATTTCCTTTCCTACGTCCTATATATTGTTGCCGTTACTTCACAGAAGGGCTGAAGAGTGATCCAGACGCAGACACAAACAGATGACTTTCCGGTCCTTTGTTGTAGTTTATAATGAGGTTTTATTCAGCTTTACATACCAGGGTTAAATGTACAGTTCTAGTTGTTGTGAGGAGCATCTGCCGGGCTGGTGGAATCGGTATGCTCTCTTCCTTCTGTGTCCCTCCCTCTCCTGTCAGCTATGACCTCTTTATATACACCCGGTGCAGCTAAACCCCGCCACCAAGTGTTCAAAAATAATATTGCACTATACATATAACCAAGGGGTAGACCTAGGACCAGGTAGAGGGATTATATCTCTTCGCTGGCCTGGGAGCGCCTTGGGACCCCCCAGTCAGAGCTGGTTGATGTCGCCAGGGAAAAGGAGGTTTGGGGCTCTCTGCTGGAACTGCTACCCCGCGACCCGACCACGGATAAGCGGGAGAAGATGGATGGATGGACATACAACAACACCCATAAAATGGCTCCTACAGCTTGGATTGGATTTCCTGATCTGATCGGATATCAAAGTCCTAATCCTGTTTTTTGGTTTTGAACTCCCCAAAATCCAAATCTGATCCGATCAGATAGGGATTCAAAGCTTTGAACTCCTGGGCCCTGGTGATTAGGGATGACTGGAGTTTGTTCTGTTAGGGTCCACACTCCACGGAGCAACCATCAGGAGGAGACGGACTGAAGATCTTTTTTAAAAACACACTTTATGAAATTTGATTTTGGAGGATTTGTGGCTTTATTTCACAAAACCAGGTTTTTCAGAGGCAACAACGACAGCTTCCACACATTAGCGAATCTAATCTGAATGTGAAACGATCTGACAGCGAACTCACCGGCGTCGTTGGCGTCGTCCAGTTTTGGGATTCCTTTGATCTTGCTGTACTTCACAGAGGAGCATTTCTTATTGAGCTGCGTCTGAGCTTTGAACTTCACCCAATTCAAGATGCTCTCCACGATCCCACAGTTAGTCGCCTGCAGGGAAACAAACACGTGGGATATTATATTTTAACTGTACTTTGTATTATTTTACTGACCTGAACTTAAATCACGTTTTATAATTGTTTGTTTGATAGAGATGATGCGGTGTTATGAACCTGCCTCAGGACTGCAGATGGAAATTATCTATTAGCTATAATCTAGCATTATTCATCTCTTCTCTTTTCTGAGATGAATGTATTTGTATGCATGGTCCTTGTTGAAATAAATACATAATAATAGGTGGCACACAGTCATATAAAGTATAAAATAATATACTTTTTTAATATATTCATTTGGGTTCATGAAAATTATTTCTTTGTTAAAGTGATTGTTTGTTGCCAGTGTTGTTACGAATAATCGCCACAAGGTGTCAGTGTTGTTACACAAACAGTGCTTGTTGAAGGTGCCGTGAAGTCTCGCGAGAGCACGTGAGAGAACGAGAGTTTGTGTAGTTCGGTGGATGTGGAGGTAATTTTCTGTATTGTTCATAAAGCTTAAAACATTAATATGATGATATTGAAGTGACTGTTATTTTGTAGATATTGATTGTTTTATCTTAATGTGTGCATATGTGTACATGTGTCGGTTGATTGTGTATATAGGATATACATATTTTATACCTATCTGTATACTGTATAATTTTTTTTTTGAGCCTGTGTGACAAAGACACACACAAAGATCCTAAAAACTACTGATGACCCACAAGATTTACATTTCCAAGAGCTGCACGGTTTTTAAAACATAAAACTAATTGGAGGTGTTGATAATTTATCGTTGCTATGGAGAAAGAAGATCCTGGTGCGATTTCTAAAGACCTGTAGCAAACAAGAATTCGATCTCGAGATGTTGATTATGATGTATAGCTTCTGATATCTCCGCAGTGTAAGGGAAAGTCTGCAGCAATGGAGAGTCAGGACTCGGAGAGACACGAGGAGAGCTGGAGCTTTGATGTCAAACACTGGTAGTTTATTACAAGTCAACGGCCGGAGAATTCACATCACAAGTCACAGCAGCAAAAGGTTCTGACTGGTTGTCATGTCAATTTTAATCAGCCTCGCATCTCGGTAGACCCTTTAACTAGTTTACAGAGAGTCAACCCACATATTGGGGGAAGGTATACGTGAACATCTGCAGACACAGGAGATGTCTCTCACATCTGTGGAGCTTAGAAAGCCAGCGCTCTCACAGTCGTAAATCCCCCCTGTGCCCGGCAGGTCAGGCCATAAAACCTAGTATCAACATACGACTGCATCAACACGTTCCTTACGGGAGAGTAGAAGCAGGGATGGTCGTAAATGTCAACACACAGAATAAGGTTAAATATTTTAGGAGTAAAACAGAAATATTCCCTTAGACGCAGCTCCACTCAGAATAATATTTCAACACAAATGTAGCCTTTAAAATCTGATCTGAATAACCCACTCGTCCACTTTGCATTAGCCTTCACACTTACATAACATGCAGGAACATTAGCTTCAAGTAAGCTCAACCTTGCTGTAAAAATTCAACCATTCCCGTTGTTGGTTTTAATGGCCAAGGTGCAGCCTAAGATGGGTTAGGGCAGTGTTTTTCAAAGTGGACGCCCCGGGGGGCCGCCAGGCACGCAAGATTTGAGGGAAAGGGGGATTTTTTTTTTTAAAGTACATTTTTTTCTTTTTAGATGTTATTAATAACTGTATATCTATCTATCTATAATCTATGAGTCCTTTGATGCCAATCTTTTCATATTTTTTGTTTTTGAATCACACGACTGCCTTCAAGCCAATCAGAATCGAGCTGCCGCTACTGAGAGTGAAACTGAGTATCTGCTCAGCTGTTGGAGCGAGTGAGTGTTTCGCTCTGCAGCTGGACGAGAGCACGGATGCAGCAAATGTCGCAGAATTGTTTGCATTCATCAGATTTATTTCAGAAGACAACTTTGTTGAGGAAATATTATTTTGCAAAGCTTTGGAAGGTAGGACCACAGGAAGAGACATGTCCACGTTTTACATCCTCTCAGACGGACTTGACTGGTCTCGTTGTGTGGGTGTTAATATTACTGTTGAATATTATATATAATATTATTAAGGCATAAGTAGCTTTCAAAAATGCTAAAAAAATATATGTTAATTGTTCATATCACTGTTCAAAATTATATAATATTATAAAGACAGAAATCACTTTAAAAATATGTTTACTGTTGATTTTACCGTTTAATATTGTGTTAAGATGTTTATAACAGAAGACACAATCAATGTAATGAATGACAAACAAAAGATGAATACACGTATTTTTAGAAGAATAACTGATTATTAATACAAATAAATATTAAGAAAATGTATTAAGCTGTATGATTAATTTGTAATGTAAAAAAAAAAATGCCAACAGGGGGGTCCCCGCCAGAGGATAATGCTATATGGGGTCCTTGGCATGGCAACGTTTGGGAACCCCTGGGTTAGGGTGTGGATGAGACTTTGCAGGACTATTTTACACAACATAGACAGTGAGGTGTGAAAAGATGGATGTTTCCTTACAGCTTTGACGAACTTCTCCGACATGACGCATTTGGACCCGAAGCTTTTGGTTTGCAGCGTCATGTTCTCCTTCGTCTGAGAGTCGAAGGACGGGTTCTCGATCAGCGCGTTCACAAACACCCAGATGTGGTTCTTCACCTGAGGCACAAATAAAAAGGTTAATTCAATCCAATAGAACTCCTACAGTGAACTGAAAATAGGGAACGTCCTCTTCCAATATGAGAGTCACATGATAACAAAGTAGGGCTGCTCGATTATGGCAAAAATCATAATCTCGATTATTTGGGTCAATAATTGTAATTGCGATTATTAAATGCGATTATTCATTGACTTTGAAAACATCCATTTATTGGAGAAAAAACATACGAACAGAATGTTTTCAACAGTTGATTACCCTGAACTTTAAGAATAATTCAACTGAAAAACCCAAAAAAAGATTATCGTTTTATTTCGTTTACGTTGTCTTCGTAATCGTTGCAAGCCATAATCGTAATCGCGATTAAAATATGATTAATTGAGCAGCCCTATAACAAAGATATCCCAACTGTAGCTGTGTTCATGACAGGATGTGTGATGACCCAGAAGAGCATCAGGACTGTTTGAGGCAGATGATAGCTATGTGATGAACATGATGACTCAGCCTCTATGGAGAGAGACGTCAAGCATGCTCATTTCTGACGTGGAGCTGATCTGAAGTAAACATTGAATACTGCTTTCTATTCCTCCATCTTGAGACTGTGTGACTCCCTCTCTTGATATCAGCATGTGAAGGACACTACTCAGGAACTAGTCTCTGTATGTGATGACTCCTTCCATTCTGGAGAGGATCCCAGACACACGGATCCTGAGGTTGAAGCTCAAGCCGGGGACCAGGGAGATTTAACATTTTTAAGATTTTGAGAAAAAGTCAGATTTAAAAAATATTGAAAAATTTAAGGATTTTGAGAAAAAGTTTAATTTTGAGGACAAAATACATCATTTTGAAAAAAGTCAGAATTTTTAGATTTTTAGAAAAAGTCAGATTTTTTTTGAAAAAAAGATGAAAAAGTCAACAGTCAAAAGGAATTTTTAGTTTTTGAGAAAACAAAATCAGTATTTTGTAAATGACAGGATGTATGATTACCTACAATAACTGGTATTCCTCCATCTTGTGACTGTAACTCTCTCTTGGATATCAGCATGTGAAGGACACTGCTCAGGAACTAGCTGATGCTCTGTATGTGATGACTACTTCCATTCTGGAGAGGATCACAAATACATGGATCCTGAGGTTGAAGCTCAAGCCGGAGACCAGGGATTATTAACATTTGTAATATTCAGAAAGTCGGAATTTTTAGAAAAAGTCATGATTTTGAGAAAAATTCATGATTTTGAGAAAAAGTAATAATTTCGACAAAAAAAATCATAATTGAGAAAAAAAATCATAATTTTGAGGGAAAAAAAATCATAATTTTGAGAAAAAGGTCAGAATTTTGTTTAAGACCGGATGTATGATAACAAGAAGCGGCATTCTTCCATCTTGTGACTGTGTGACTCCCTCTCTTGGATATCAGCATGTGAAGGACACTGTTCAGGAACTAGTCTCTGTATGTGATGACTCCTTCCCTTCTGGAGAGGATCCTGAGGCTGAAGCTCAAGCCGGGGACCAGGGAGAGTTTTTAAACAGTTCTTTAATCGTACCTGGAAAGGCTTCACCGTGACGCCCGCTTTGTTCTTCTTCTTCACCACTTCAATCAGTTTGTGGACGATCTGATCCACAACATAATCGATGTGTCTGCCGCCCTGGAATAAGAAATTCAAATGTTAAATAGCTTTATTGGCACGACCATAATGACAATTATAACAGGACAGGATTTGATAGTTAAAAGTAGGCTTATAGGAAGGGCTGGATCAGGCTTGCAATGAAAGTCCTCTCGGTGCTTTATTTTATAGTCATTTCATTTTAATATTTTTTTTATATTTATTTTAAATAATTTAATATTGTTTTATTCATTTTATTTAATACAACATTTTGTAATTTTATTTATTTTGAATAATGTAATTTCAATTCATTTCGAATAATAATTTTTCTTTTAAATAATATTATTTTAATATTTTTTAAATGTCATACGATTTAGTTTAATTATCTATAATGATACATACATGTACATTATCATTTTTATTTTTATTCTATTCATTTACATATCAAATAAATTAGCTATAAAAAATAAATGGATTTGATTTTCCAAATATAAATATCTGGAATCTATCGGTGTCCATTTCAAAAACACATTATAATTTTTTTTTTAAAAACAGAAATCATACTGGCAAATTATGAAATGTCTCCCACTGCTCCCAGTAGCCTTTAGAGTGTGCTCCCAGTAGCCTTCAGAGTGTGTTCCCAGTACCTTGGTGGTGGCGATGCAGTTGACGAAGCCGATCTGCTGGAATCCTTTTTCGCTGAGCGTGAGACAAACCTCCCAGCGATCGTTCACCTTCTCGTTCACGACCTTCAGAGCAACGCCCATCTCGTCCACTTTGTCCTTCACGTACAGATCCACGTAGCTGCGGAAACCAGTGATCTGCAGCGAGAAAACACACACACACACACACACACACACACACACACACACACACACACACACACACTTAAATGTACGGACCACAGCTGCAGAGAAATTGTCATAAAATTCAATAGATATTTTTTTGTTGTTGCAATAAATCCAAATAAAATGCATCAAGTCGTTGATAAAAATAAGCAAATATATCAAAAATAATCCATGCAATGTCTGATATGATGGAGTGCAGCTGGTATATACGTCTTCATTGTTATAAATATTAAAACTAAAAGACACTCAAACCCTAAAAAAAGACTAAAGGGATATCTCTAACCATGTGGACAATTATGCAAAACCACGAACATGCAGATAACGGGAAGAATATTCAATTAAACATACAATATATGAAGCATCCTTGTATCTTAACACCTAAATATTAATGTATGCATTTAATATAGTGTGTAACTATTCTGCAACGACCTCTGGAGCTGAACTTCATGACTATTATAACATATCAAATACAACAGAATCAACTTGTTGTCTCTATTGCAAAAGGACCGATTTCAAATTCGTTGTTGTTTAATTTCCATGTTGTGGATAAGCGGTTACAACCGACAGAATAACTGAACCGAATAATCTGTTTTTAGGGCGACTACAAAAGGGGTGCCCAATACGTAGATCGCAAAGGCAGTGCGGGTAGAACACGTGGCATTGAAAAAACAAAAGGCTTTCAAGACTTTGCTTTACTCGAACCAGTCGCTAAATGTGTGTGCTACCCACTTCGGGAAGATGTTGAGGTTTCACCTGAACTCGTCAGCATTTTGAATGTACCGTACTTTTCGGACTCTAAGGCGCACCGTCATATAAGCCGCAGCAGCTAAATTGTCCGTCTGTCTTGCTCTCGTTCTGTCTCTCGGTTCCACTTTTACTTTTGGCGCGCTACCTGTCTCACTCTTTTCCGGCCTCCAGCTTTTCCTGCTGGAGCCCGCCGCTTAAAGGTGGCGGGCGCGGACCGGTCCTAGGTAGGGATGTCCCGATCACCTTTTTTTGCTCCCGATCCGATTCCGATCATTTGATTTTGACAATCTGCCGATACCGATTTTTCCCGATCCGATCTTTATGCAATGCATTAAGAGAGAAAAAGGTAACAGATAACGGCTGGTCATCCAACGCGATGAATTCAGCTATCTTGGCTGTTATTTTTTTGGCCTTGTCTCTGTTCTGGGGCAGTTTCTCTTTCCTTTTGAAAGTCTCTGAAAGTGTCGGTTGTTTCAGTGCCGTTACCCGAGTGGCCGCTGTGTACTTGTCGTGTTGTTGTTGGTGTTTGTTTCTCAGGTAGCGTATTAGATTGGTCGTGTTGAACGTAGCTCTGTTCTTTCCACCACGCGGAACCTCTGCCTTGCAAACATTGCATCTGGCTGTTACACTGCCTTCGCTTTCAATTTTATAATACTTCCAAACTCCTGACATTTTCTCCGTCCCGACTCCCGAGTCACCAGCTGAACGTAGCCTCTCGTTAGCTTGCTGCTGCTATTAGACACTGCGCCCACTCTGTTGCTTTGAGAGGAAATAAGCAACCAGGTCTGAAAACAAGCCCAAAGAAAGCAACACATACATGATGTTGTGTGATTTTAAACCAAAACTAAGTCCTCAGGATGACTTTAAGACGTGGACATGGTCATTTTTGTTTTGTAACATTAAATAATAATTAAAAAACAATTATAAAAAAAAATAAAAAAAAGATCCCGATACCCGATTTTTTTCTCCCGATCCCCGATTTTTTGAAAATCACGTGATCGGCTCCGATCCCCGATCACGTGATCGGATCGGGACATCTCTAGTCCTAGAGCCCGTAGCGTTAAAGGTGGTTAATTTTACCTGTAAAATCCATAGATTTAGGAGGTTCCCTAGTGGCCGTTAGCTGTTCAAAGAAAATGGGGAAAAAAGTCGCGGCTTATAGTCCGAAAAGAACGGTAGGTAGATCATTTTGAAATTAGCTTCCAAGTTTTCGCCATTGTAAGATAAACAATACAATTCCCATGGACAGAAATCGCTGAATAAGAAATAACTTTTTCTGCTTATCATGAGAAGACCTAGATTACAGAACAACCGGTCAAGCATTTACTCCATCATAACGAACACTGTAACGATATTAAATCCACACGACTACCACACTTTGAACAAAGAGACAGCCGAAAGACTTACGGGCAGCTTCTTCCCGTTGAGCGTGACCTTGATGCCCCGGCAGGACCCTGCGATGTCGTACGCTCGGCGCGTCAGAAGAGCCACGATGTCTTTGTCCAGTTTCTCCATCTGGAACTTGGACAGGTCGGGCTGGAACGTCACGCACGTGAAGTCGTCTCCGTCGAAGAACTTGATCTTAGGCTCCGAGGTTTTAGACATGTTGTTGAGCCACGTCTGACCAGGGGAAACAAGACAACATGGTAACACACGCAAACACACACACACACACACACACACACACACACACACACACACACACACACACACACACACAATCTGATTCTTGAGATTTCGAGAAAAAGTTGCATTTTGAGGAAAAAATATATAATTTTGAAAAAAGTCCGAATTTTGAGAGAAAGTCAGATTTCTTAGATTTTCAGAAAAAAGCCAAAATGTTGAGAAAAAGGTATTTTGTTCATGACCGGATGTATGGTAACAAGAAGCAGCATTCCTCCATCTTGTGACTGTGTATCCTCTCTGGGATATCAGCATGTGAAGGACACTGTGAAGGAACTAGTCTCTGTATGTGATGACTCCTTCCGTTCTGGAGAGGATCCTGAGGCTGAAGCTCAAGCCGGGGACCAGGGAGATTTTTTAACAACATCCATTCAATTATATTGTATACAGGTCATAGAGTCCTGTTGTGAACCCTGGAAATCTTGAATACCCCAAAGTGTAACGATAGAAATGTATAGTACGAGTCCCCAGGACATAGAAGCTGCCGGAAGCTAACTTGCATATGTTAGGTGATTTAGCACAATTAGCACAAGCTGCGTTAATTAGCATTAAAGCTTATGTTGACAGGATCCAAAAAGGAAGTGGGCATATTTGTTTGGTTGATATTGGTTAATTTGTATGTTTTAGGTGACTCTGGATCATTTGGATTGCACATATGGCTAATTTATATGAGCATAAATTGACTACAGTAGAAGCAATCATTTTGTATCTTGTGCTCTCGTCTCAACGCTGCTCGCAGTGGCCATATCAGCCAATCGAGAGTAGAAATATGGCCACTTACTTTCTGGTTAAAACTGCTATTGTTGATGCTGAAAATGTCAGAAATGGACTCAATAGCATCCAAAACCAGTCCAAATGTGTCCAAGAAGGCTAACAGTTGTAGCTGTGGTCGACATAGTGTATGACGCTAATTCAGGGCATATGCAGGAATCCTGAAATACATTTTAAGACCTCATCCCCACTTGGAGTTCTAACCGGTTACCATGGCGACACACTTCACCTCACATTGACTATATGCAGTATTGATTGTCCTTCCTCCTTATCTTCCAACCATTTGGACGCAGACTTGCATTTCCCCATAACGATGTTGCTTAGCAACCGGCGTAAACGGAGCTTCGCGCCGCTATCGAGCAGTGAGCGTGCGATGTCCCGTTCAGATGACGTCAAACCCAACGGGATGCCATCAATAAACTCCACAGAATCACACGACACACCTACGCCATGACTACATTCAGGCAGACTGTGGAACACAACCTCTCTGGACACTTTATATACTTACTGGAAACAAGATACAACATGTCATACCTTGGAAAATGCCCTTTAATATTTTTTAATAGCCTTCATTTTCGCTAAATTGATTTATCAACTTTTAATACTTTTTAAGACCCCGCGGACCCCCTGTAAGTATTGCTTATTAATGCAACGTATGCTTATACATTTCTAACATTAAACTTCAGGGTACTCAAGCTTTAAGTAGACTAGGATGCATAATAGTGCATGTATTGCCTAAAATGTCCATGATTTAAACACCCGGTGACTTTCAATAATACCCAGAACCACAACGAGTGATAATGTACGGATCCTTACCTCAGATAAGACCACATGTCAAAGCCCTATAACACAGTAATTATTACTTTATTCAAAGATTGGATTGGATTGATTTAAACATCCCAAAGTGGGCCCTGAGCAGCAGGAAAAGAAGTTATTACACATTAATTAACCAACATGATTATAAAGTGTTAAATTAGTGAAGACCTATGGATGCAATTACAGTTATTTTACACCCACAGCAATTAATACGCAGTGACATTTTTGTTTATTTGACCAGCTGTTGACTTTAAGACTCAACAGTTTATTTATTTATCGGTCATTTACAGAAAACATGTCGTACAGAAGGATTTACTCAGCTATGGACGACGACTGAACACAAGAACATATCTCTTTTTCTCCTGTGAGTGGATGAAATCAACGATTATGAGAAAAATCATCGCATTCTTTACCTAAAAATCAGCATTTCTTTTTACTTTATTGACTCTGAGCAGCTGAGAAATGTATATTAATGGTCGCTGGTGCCTCTATAACAGTGTTTCTCAAACTTTTTCATACCAAGGACCACTTAACCAATAAAAAAACACTCGCGGACCACCTAACTCCAGAAATATCCAAAAACACATCGGTTTTTACAAATCGCCTGAAAATGGTACAAACAAGTGGCAACATGTGTGATGAAGGTGTTTATCTGGGCTATATTATGCGATCGAAAGTGAAACTTAAGCTCGCTCCATTGCGGAGATATTCCCGCGAGAGTGCGGAAAACTTTAATTAATTAATTTATTTCAAATGTGAAATTTTACCAATATACTCACGGACCACTAGGGGGCGCTCGCGGACCACCAGAGGTCCGCGGACCACACTTTGAGAAGCACTGCTCTATAAGTAAGGGATAATGTGCAGCGACGTGTCATTATGGGGAAAGACCACCGACGGGCTGATCAGGAGCCCGACGCATGCAGTAACATGCAACTGTGTATAGTTAAATCGACCGGACTTCTTTGTGCAGATGTGAGCGTCCTTAGCAACGGTCAATAAGTCCTTGACAGCGTCTGTTCTGGATTAACAACGTGTCACGTGTTCTGAATTGACCAATCAGAATCGAGTATTCAACTAAACCATGTAATAATAATCTATGAAGCCTGATATATACGTTATTGATGCCATGCTGACCTGTTTGAAGCTGTGCCGGTACTCTTTGCAGGCCGTCTCCACGGTGAACTTGGTGCTGAAGATGTTGCAGAGTTTAGCTCCGTATCCGTTCCTTCCACCTGCGGAGAAACGTATTATTATTCCTTCTTGAACACACCTTAAAAGGTCAGATATATCCAGAGCCTGTCTCTGATTGGCTGAAACACCGCAGCATTACCCATAATCCCCTCTGTTTCAGCCCTGTTTCCAAAGTGCTGATTCTCCGTCTGTTACTTTAGATGAACACAAGGAGCCCCTCCCCACGCCCCTCTAGAGAGGTTTGGTTACAAAGAACTCAATGGAGCTCTAGAGGAGATTCAGGTGATAAGGGGGGGGGGGGGGGGCTAATGGCTACACGAGACAACACATCGTTATGACATCACAAAGTGGCCAAAATCTGATCAGCTCATTTTCAGACAGGTTTTTATAGAAATGGATCAAAAAGAGAGAAAATCTTTGTTCCTGAAACTTTCAGAGTCTCTTTCCACAGAGGGGACACATGTTGATGTAGAAGAGACATGAAGAAGAGGGGACACATGTTGATGTAGAAGAGACATGAAGAAGAGGGGACACATGTTGATGTAGAAGAGACATGAAGAAGAGGGGACACATGTTGATGTAGAAGAGACACGAAGAAGAGGGGACACATGTTGATGTAGAAGAGACACGAAGAAGAGGGGACACGTGTTGATGTAGAGGAGACACGAAGAAGAGGGGACACGTGTTGATGTAGAAGAGACACGAAGAAGAGGGGACACGTGTTGATGTAGAGGAGACACGAAGAAGAGGGGACACGTGTTGATGTAGAGGAGACACGAAGAAGAGGGGACACGTGTTGATGTAGAAGAGACACGAAGAAGAGGGGACACGTGTTGATGTAGAAGAGACACGAAGAAGAGGGGACACGTGTTGATGTAGAAGAGACACGAAGAAGAGGGGACACGTGTTGATGTAGAAGAGACACGAAGAAGAGGGGACACATGTTGATGTAGAAGAGACATGAAGAAGAGGGGACACATGTTGATGTAGAAGAGACATGAAGAAGAGGGGACACATGTTGATGTAGAAGAGACATGAAGAAGAGGGGACACATGTTGATGTAGAAGAGACATGAAGAAGAGGGGACACATGTTGATGTAGAAGAGACATGAAGAAGAGGGGACACATGTTGATGTAGAAGAGACATGAAGAAGAGGGGACACATGTTGATGTAGAAGAGACATGAAGAAGAGGGGACACGTGTTGATGTAGAAGAGACATGAAGAAGAGGGGACACGTGTTGATGTAGAAGAGACATGAAGAAGAGGGGACACATGTTGATGTAGAAGAGACATGAAGAAGAGGGGACACATGTTGATGTAGAAGAGACATGAAGAAGAGGGGACACGTGTTGATGTAGAAGAGACATGAAGAAGAGGGGACACGTGTTGATGTAGAAGAGACACGAAGAAGAGGGGACACGTGTTGATGTAGAGGAGACACGAAGAAGAGGGGACACGTGTTGATGTAGAAGAGACACGAAGAAGAGGGGACACATGTTGATGTAGAAGAGACACGAAGAAGAGGGGACACATGTTGATGTAGAAGAGACATGAAGAAGAGGGGACACGTGTTGATGTAGAAGAGACATGAAGAAGAGGGGACACATGTTGATGTAGAAGAGACATGAAGAAGAGGGGACACATGTTGATGTAGAAGAGACATGAAGAAGAGGGGACACATGTTGATGTAGAAGAGACATGAAGAAGAGGGGACACATGTTGATGTAGAAGAGACATGAAGAAGAGGGGACACGTGTTGATGTAGAAGAGACATGGAGAAGAGGGGACACATGTTGATGTAGAAGAGACATGGAGAAGAGGGGACACATGTTGATGTAGAAGAGACATGGAGAAGAGGGGACACATGTTGATGTAGAAGAGACGTGAAGAAGAGGGGACACAGGTACAGACGTCAAGGTGTCTCCTCCTCTCCTTACCGGTGACCTTCTTCTCGTCGTCGTCGTAGTTGCTGGAGGTGAGTAATTGTCCGAAGATGAGCGCGGGAACGTACATCTTCTCGTCCTTGTGCTCCACCACCGGGATCCCCTTCCCGTTGTTCCACACGGAGATGGTGTTGGCCTCGCTGCGCAGAGGGAAGGAAGTGCAGCTAAAACATTCTGTCCTTAAAATCAATAATTACTGTGATTTTTAAAGTCATTTAAATATCGATAAAAATTATATGGGTTATAATTGTTGCCAAAATCATTGTATGTGAATTAAATTGTAAATTGTAAAGTTCAGAATTTATTCCGATGGAAATGGGGTTTTCTGACTCAATTTTAGAAATAAAAACATTTTAAAATAAATAACCAATATGCAAATAGAAATGAAGAAATTAGCAAACATTTGGCATTCATCGTCTCTTCTCTTATTGAGAATGTAATGTATTTTAGTGCATGGAAAATAAATATGGATATGAACATAATTTAAAGCTCACCTATCAGGCTGTTCGTAGGCACTAGCACAGGTTTCAGAAATATACATATATATATATATATATATGAAGTGTTTTGCTCAAAATACCAAACAGATTCTAGGCTAGCCACGCCTCATATCCCTCTATTTCACTTCCTGTTTCTAAAGTGCTGATTTGGGGATAAAGCTTTAGGAGGGGGCGGAGCTTATGCGGGACCCGGCAGCTACCGTCTAAACTAAATGCTGCCGTGATGAAACGCCATATCATGGATCATCAAGGCTCTGAAACAGTCTGGAGCTCAAAGGCTTCCTCTCTCCCGGTTACACCACAAGGTGAGTTCCTTTCTACTTCCTGCTTCTTCACACACATGCTCTCCAGCACAGGTTAGCTCTGAGTGTTAGCGATGCTAATGTGAACACCGACCAGATTACGTCCCAAACAGTCGGGCATTGTTTCTGATAGCAACGTTTCTGATTGGCCCGTGGGTCCACATTTCAGATGTTACGTCATATCGGACGCACATCTGGATCAGCTCCGTTGTTCCCCGTTTTTAGAGATTTGGGTACGGAGGAAAAGAGAGGGTTTTATTTTCTGACGCTGCGTGAGTTCCCCGACACACCGGGGACACAGCGGGGACACAGCGGGGACACATGGTGACGGAGAGAAGACATCACAAAGTGACTTTTGCATGATAGGTCCCCTTTAATGTTTTAATTGCACACTTAATATATTTTTTTATGTTCATATTGATTTTTTGTTTTATCTTTTATCGGTAATTGACATTATAGTCGTTTTTATTAGTCCTTTTATTCCACGTTGTTAGTTCCATTTATTTTGATTGTAAACATTTTGTTGATTATATTTAAACTTTTTATAGGAAATTCTTACTTTAACTTCCAATAGTTCGACGAAGACTTCTAAAAAAGCAGGTAATAGGGCAAGGAATAAATACTTTTGAATCTAAATGTGTGGGATTACAGTATGTTCACAGTACAAAATACTCTTTATGGTAAATATAAATACTCACGCGTCAATGGTGATCTTAATGCCCGTCATGTTCTTGTCTCTCTGTTTGTTGTCTGCTGCGTTGACTGTCAACAAAAATAATAAATACTAATTAACCACAGATCATGGAGGTGACGTTATATTACGCGGGGATTTTAGCCTCTGCAGGCCATTTACATGCACTAAAACCTGTCTAACACACGACAGGAGGAAAGGCAGGATTTTGAGGAAAAGTCAGAATTTTAAAGGTGGGGTAGGTACGTTTCAGAAACCAGCTCGAGTGCACTAAAATTTGAAAGTACACAGCCGAAAAGAATCCGCCCCTTCCTTCAGACTTCCTTACAGAGCACCTCCTCCAACACACATGAACGCGACCATGACGTCAGCAGACTGGTGGAAGTGGCCGCCTGTTGCTGGCGAGTCATTGAAGTACTGCTGCAATGCACGCCCAGTGACGGCACGCCCAATCAGGGCACGAGATGGAAGGCTGACAGAGAGGGCGGTGGCTAAACGGATTGGTCGTGCTTTTTACAGAACTACGGCTTCCACAGATGACTTTTTTTTATGGATTTTTTGTCAAAGCACTTCAGATATTCATTGCTATCGGGATGTTAAGACTTTCCATGGAATATAACAAAAAGTGTATCTCGAGCCGGTTTCTGAAACTTACCTACCCCACCTTTAAGATTTTGAGAAAGAGTCAGGATTTTGAGAAAAAGTCAGGATTTTGCGAAAAGTCTGAATTACACATAAACCAATAAATAAGTACAACAACTAAGACTCACTTCAATGATAGAGCTAAAAAACCGTATTTTACACATATGGAAAAGTGTATTTAAGCTAAGAGGGATACTCTTGAGCAAAGACACAGGACAGAGCAGCAATAATATACAGACACCTTTATAAACACACAGGCTAAAATATATGTAAATCTGCTCTTTGCTCCCACATCGTACCTTCAGAATAAAGTGCTCTATCCACCGGTCTTTATCTGAGGAATCTTGACTGCTCACGCTTTCACTTCATCGATGTAAAATAAATCACACTGCAGCTTTGACACTGAAATCACTTCTCAGTCAACGTTTAATTTATTCATAAACGTTCGTAGAGAAGCTAATCTCCACACACAGCTGGATCGGAGGGACGACATTATCTCCGACATATTAGTAAGCCTTCAATATCTCAGCAGCTTAATGTTAGCCAGCGGAGAAGAGGAAGAGGAAGAGGAAGAGGAGGAGGAGGAAGAGGATCCACTCACCCAGGATTTCATCAAAGATTTTGTACAGCCCCGGGACGAAGGTGATCTCCCTCTGGTTCATTCCTATTTCTTCATCAAAAACCCACATTTGCTGCAGAAAGGAAAGAAAGAGAAGGTTCATCCCAACAGGAAGTGGGGTGGCTTGATAGCAACAGCATTACTCTGTGTGGAGAGTGTCTGTTGATTAAATCACGAGATTAGTTTACTATCAAGTTCTATCAGTAATAAAATGGTTATAATTTCATTTGGCACTATCTAAGAGACAAATGCAAATGTTCCTTAAAGAAACCAGACATGCATTGATAATCACTCAGTGCTTAACATGCAAGACAAATATATTGCGAAGTTGCATTTTCAATGTATCCGCTAAAACCTTCCAGAAAAAGTTAATTATTTTCCGTCATATTTCATCGAAAGGTATTAAAACTATACTGGAGGATAGAGAGTATAACTTGATATAGGAGTATTACTACATGATACAGGTTTAACAGACATCATGTTCGTGTACTGTATGACTGTCAATACCGAGTACTCAACATCTGACACTTGGAGCGGTTTGGAGAGGAGGCGGAGTCCATTTCTGAAATGTTTTAAGATCAACAATAGCAGTCTTTCCAGAAAGTGGAAATATCAGCGTCAGGGTTTCCGCTACGATTTTTTCTCGCCGGTCAAATGTCCGGACAGAATTTATTTTACCGGAAAAATTTGAAACTTACCGTCATGTTTCATTAATAATAATAAGAATTGTGTGGCAGAGTTTCCGTTAGCAGGTCATCACCGGACTGTGACCGGATATGCTGATGTCATTTTTATATTGCTTCAGTTTATAATCGTAACAGATCGGAAAAAAAATGCGACATTTTTCAATAAATGATTCCACGAACAACAAACAACATAATTATTACATTCAAACAAACTACTTGTAGCAGATGAAGTACATTATTCAAAAATTAACTTTGGATAATAACACGGGAGAAACGGATTCTCTCTCTCTCTCTCTCTCTCTCTCTCTCTCGCCCCCTCTCTCTCTCTCGCCCCCTCTCTCTCTCTCGCCCTCTCTCTCTCGCCCCCTCTCTCTCTCTCTCTCTCTCTCGCCCCCTCTCTCTCTCGCCCTCTCTCTCTCGCCCCCTCTCTCTCTCTCTCTCTCGCCCCCTCTCTCTCTCGCCCCCTCTCTCTCCCTCTCTCTCTCTCGCCCCCCCCCTCTCTCTCTCTCTCTCTCGCGCCCTCTCTCTCTCTCTCGCCCCCTCTCTCTCTCACCCCCTCTCTCTCTGTCGCCCCTCTCTCTCGCCCCTCTCATCTCTACCCCCTCTCTCTCGCCCCCTCTCTCTCTCACCCCCCCTCTCTCTCACCCCCTCTCTCTCTCGCCCCCCCTCTCTCTCCTCTCCCCCCCCCCTCTCTCTCACCCCCTCTCTCTCTCGCCCCCCCTCTCTCTCTCTCTCTCTCCCTCTCTCTCTGTCGCCCCTCTCTCTCTCCCCCTCTCTCTCTCACCCCCCTCTCTCTCTCTCACCCCCTCTCTCTCTCACCCCCTCTCTCTCTCTCTCTCTCTCTCACCCCCCTCTCTCTCACCCCCTCTCTCTCTCCCCCCCCCTCTCTCTCTCTCTCCCCCCCCCTCTCTCTCACCCCCCTCCTCTCTCGCCCCCCCTCTCTCTCTCTCTCTCTCACCCCCTCTCTCTCTCGCCCCCTCTCTCTCTCTCTCTCCCTCTCAAACCCGATCAAACTATTAAGAGTGAATATTGGCCGATAATGATCGGCGGCCGATCGATCGGAGCATCGGACATTTTGACCGGCATGTTTTGAATTTACCGGTTTTTATTACATTTTACCAGCTAAAAACCGGTAATTACCGGCTAACGGAAAACCTGATCGGTGCTCTCAATTGGCGACCGTGAGCAGTGCTGTGACGTGAGCACAAGATACAAAAGGATTGATTCTACTGTGGACAATTTATGCTCATATAAATAAGCAATATGTCCAATCCAAATGATCCAGAGTCTTTAAAACGTACTCAAAATGAATCTGCCCACTTTCTTGTAAAAACAGTCATTTTGGATCCGGCCCACAGAGGCTATAACGCTAATTACGCAACTTATGGTAATTGTGCAAATTGCCCAACATATACAGGTTAGCATCCGGCAGCTTCTACGTTCTGGGCACAATTTGTAGCACTTGTTATCTTGGGTTAAGCTATTGGATCAGAAGAAATCTAGATTCTGCTGGAGTGGATAGACAGTAAAGTCATTGGACCAGAGACCAGATCGAACCGCCGGCTATTTACTGAATGAATAGACAAAAAACATTTAAGACGATGAATAATCCTCTGCAGAAGAATCAGAGGTGAGTACATCACCTTTCCCTTTTGTTGACTTTCTTCCCCCTTGTATTCGTATTTCTGTGGCCGGTTAAATTGTATGCATACAGGAAGAATAGTATACAATAGCCTACTTCGGTTTAGACCGGTCTGCTAACATTTCTATCGTTAAACTTTGGGGTCAACAGACCATCCCCCTAAATACAGTCCTTTTGGATCCTGTCCACATATAATGCTAATTAACGCAGGCTTGCCACCAGTCTCTCTCTCCCAGGTGAGTTAGTGGAGGTCTCACCTGGGTGATGGGCTCCACGGTGCCCACGTAGGTGTCCGGGCGGAGGAGGATGTGCTCCAGCTGCGTCTTCTTCTGATAAACTCGCTCCACAGAAAGCTTGGAGCTCGACTTCTTGGGAGCGTCCATCTTTGCAGAATCCCCTTTTCCATTCGCAGACTCCTGTCGACCGAGAGAGAGAGAGAGAGAGAGAGAGAGAGAGAGAGACATTGTTATGAGCAGAGGTGGGAAGTAGTGGAGTACAAATATTTCGTTATGTACATTTTCTGGTATCGGTACTTTACTCCACGACTTTTTACTTTGACTTCTTACATGTTGAACACAAATACCTGTACTTTCTACTTCTTACATGTTGAACCCAAATACCTGTACTTTCTACTTCTTACATGTTGAACACAAATACCTGTACTTTCTACTTCTCACATGTTGAACACAAATACCTGTACTTTCTACTTCTTACATGTTGAACTCAAATACCTGTACTTTCTACTTCTTACATGTTGAACTCAAATACCTGCTAGGGTCTCAGGGTGAGGGGAAATGTACTCAAATACATTAATGTCATTACTTTGGTTACTCTAAACCACATGTGTCAAACTCGAGGCCCGGGGGCCAAATCAGGCCCGTGGTGGATTTAATTTCGGCCCGCAGGATAATTTCTAATTCCTGTTAGATCTGGCCCTCCGGTATATTGCACCTTCCCTCCATCCTGAGGGTCTCCTCCGCTCAGAGCCTGACATTGATGACCTTGCCCCCTGATGAGATGCCAAGTGTCTGAGCTAGCATCTCAGAGCAGCACCCTGAGCTCAAAGGATGCTTCCTTCTGCACTTTCTCTCAGGACAGCAGGGCATGTTTGGGTTTCTCTCTGAGGGGAATAGTTTAGTTGAAGCTGTTGTTGGCCTGTGGGGAAATGTACTCATAAGAAGTGACTCTGGAGAAGCTGCAGATAGAGCCGTGAGAAATGAATGCACCTGATTATTTAATGTTGTTGTTATAGGCAATGATTTAAGCTTTGTTAGTTCCAGGTTTAATATGTGCAATAAGTTCATTTCAATAAGTTCTGCAATAAACATTGAACCAGTCCGGCCCTCCACTAGCACCCATTTATTTATTTTGGCCCACTTGTATTTGAGTTTGACCGCCCTGCTGTAAAGCTTCAGATTTATATCAATAACACAACGTATAATCTACTTCTCGAGTGTTACAGGTGGAAATCTACTATATTGATCCATAGCTTAAAAAGAACAACGTCTCCGCAGCATGTATAGATATATAAGAAATAAGCTTTACCAGCTGTGGGATTAAAGTAATGAACACATTAATGCATCATAATGATAATACAATAATATGGTTTATATAATAAAGAAATGGGCTGTTTGGCAGAATGAGTACTTTAGGTTCAATCTGATGTTTAAACTTTGTGTAAAGCTTAAACCAGGACATGTGTTGCAGAGTAAAGAGTATGTCTGCACTATTTCTTATTTAACACAAATTAAAAATGCCAGAGAATATGTTGTCCGCTTCTGGGTCATTCAAAATAACTTCAAAACTGTTTTACTAAATGTTTCATTACTACTTATACTCAAGGAAAGGGTCTGAGTGCTATATAATAGTCCAATTGTTGTATGTATACAGTAATAAACAATGCACTTAGTAGCTGTAGTGAGTTAAGTTGGATTGTGTGTTTACTTTATGAAGGAAAAAGGATATTTTTAAGTTAAATTCTTAGTTTCGTTTTGCCCTGTCTCTTGTTTTGAGGAAGTTAACTGTCGACTCGAGAAACAGGAAGTTATGGCTTCTTCGTCTTGGTTGTTATTTTAGAGAAAACCCGTGGCCTTTAAACCCCAGCTGGTGGACTTTAAATTACATTTAAATACCACTTAAAGCTGGTGCACTTAGCTAAGGTTAACACAGCAGTTGCATGCGTTATTAATGCGCAGTTAAGATGAATACAACTGTAAGTAAATGCATGTTTTAGTTGTGGTACAGACTAACTTAGTGTCCCTTTTTAAACAGCTGCAATATTAAAGTAAAGAACATATTGATTAATGCATGAATTATAATACAATAATATGGTTTAAATTGTTATGAAATGAGTCAAAAAGCCAGTAATTATAATAATATACGAGTAAGACTGACTATAAGGGGATTTAAATGCCACTTAAAGCCGCTGCACTTTGCTAAGGTTAATAAAGCCTTACAAAAGCACAATTTAGAAGAATAAATCTGGAAGTAAATGCATTGATTATAGTCTAAATCAAGCATAATAAAAAGCACAATTTAAACTGAAGGTTAATGCATTTTTTATAATCTAAATTATGCATAATAAACGGAAAAATATAGATAATTTAAACTGTAAATTGGTCGGTCTTTTTATAATCTAAATAAAGCATAACAAAAGGCACTATTTAGATTATTTAAACTGTAAATTGGTGCATGTTTTAGTAGTGAAACAAACTAACTTACCAGCCATCCTGCGCCGTTAGACATCTTTTCTTTGTGATCCTAAAATATGATCCTCTTGTCAAAAAATATCTTCAATTCCAGGTGAAATTAAATATCCTCCAGCATAACAAACCGTCTCAGTTGCTGAAAGGCATCCAGACCTGTTTATCCTCCATGTTTGTTTGAGAGATAATCCCTTGAAACGTGATGAAAACAAGCCGAGGAGAGGGGGGTATTTTCCGGCTATTGTTAAAATCGACAGCCGGTGAAACAGCGAGGCCTAAACTCACAACAAAGATGCTAACGGGGCTAGCTGCTACCAAATAAATACTGTACAAAACACACACAATACACTCACAATAACATGTGGGAAATCAACAGAATAAAATACTAGTTTAACAGAAACGCTGTCAAAAGGCGAGACTTAAATACATTTCATTTAGAAGTAAAAAAAAGATGAGAATAAAAGCTAGCAGAAGCTATCCGGCCATCTGAAGGATAGACGGCGGATCGTCTCACATCGACCAATCAGGAGGCTGCTTTTTCAAAAGCGCCGGTATTTCGACCAATAAGAAACCACAACAGTGAGTAACTGTCATTTTGACCAATAGGAAAAGACGACGGTGAGTCACTGTTATCGCCATCTTTAACGCTAGATGGTGGCAAACGCTTCATCATTGACAGACACTAATGTGTCACGTAAATATTAGAGTGTACATTCTGTCTTTTATTCATTTAATGTACTTTTGTATTAGTTCATATGTGACATATTTTTGTTTACACAATATATGATGTCCATGTATATGTTCTTGAATAAATAAAGGGGGAACAACTACTACTTTTACTCAAGTACAAGATCTGAGTAGGCTACTTCTACTTTTACTCAAGTACAAGATCTGAGTAATTATACTCAAGTATAAGATCTGAGTACTTTTACTTTTACTCAATTACAAGATCTGAGTACTTCTACTCAAGTATAAGATCTGAGTACTTTTACTCAAGTACATGATCTGAATACTTATTTCACTCAAGTACAAGATCTGAGTACTCCAACTTGTACTCAAGTACAACATCTGAGTACTTCTACTTTTACTCAAGTACAAGATCTGTGTACTTCTACTTGTACTCAAGTAGAACATCTGAGTACTTCTCCCACCTCTTTGTATATCCATGCTGTAAAAATACTAATAATGTAATGTAATGTAAAAATACATTGAAAGAGCTACAATACTTTAAAAATATCTTTATTATCCCATCATATATTTCCCCAACATTCATCCCTTTCCTCCACAACGACAACACTCAGTTTATATTAGTACACATGGCTTTAAGTGGGCATGGCAAGGTGTAAAAATGCCATAAATGAGACCAATAATTAGTTTATTATAGCAGGAAATCTGGCGTCGAGGGAACGTCTCCATGCAAAACCGATGACGATGTGACAAAACTATGGCTTATAATGTCAAAATGTTGTGTATTTTTAACATAGGTAACCCTAGTAAAATCAAAGTTTAAAATATGTGACTTCAGCCTACCCTTCAATATGTAATGCACCTGGTCATTCATCTATCAATCAGCCATGCACCTTCACTCAGCCTGGAAGATGACACGCTTTTAAATATGTCACTTAATTGTCTTTATACAAATGGATCATCCCAGCTCAGAATTAAGCCCCCAATAAGGTTATTAGTAAAACAACTCTTAAGTATCTTCTAAGTGGACGAGTATATCAATTTAAGACTCCTCTGTCTCCATGCATCACAAGCGGAGGCAAATGTTTAAAACTCTTTACATGCAGGGCTTTTGGACCACATGTCATCGGTTATTCTGCTTTTAGTCAAATCAATGTTTGATGTGTGGCTTCTGTGAAAGGTACACCATCCTGTCAATCATCCATTCATATATTCTCATCCTGGACATTTAAATATTGCACCAATTTCTCCCCCTACAGATCTATTATCCCAACAAGAAGCAAAACAACCGTTAAATATCTCCTAAGTGTACGAGGATATCAAATGAAACCTCCTCTGACTCCGTGCATCACAAACGACTTTTTTAGTGAAGGCTAATCTAACATCTCCATGGTTACAGGTTGTTTGGTCAAAGTGTTTTTACTCTGCGATCTTGTCATTCAGCTACCAATCATCCATTCGTATATACTCATGCTGGAGGACTCACACGTGTAAATATTGCACTGTTTTGTCATCATACAATAAATCCATCCATAAAAACAACTGTTAAGCATCTTCCAAGTGTACGAGGATCTCAAACGAAGGCTCCTCCGTCTCCTTTAAGCTTTGCCTGAAGATCTGAGAGTGCTGCCATGCCGTTTCCTCCTCTCCTCCGCTGAGTCCGGCTTCAATGATGAACTCTGAGCAGCCGGAGACACTCGGGAGGTCCTGCATCTTCCCATCTGAAGGAGAGGACACACAAAGGAGAGGTCAGTCTAAGCTTCAGCTCTCACATGTGACAAAAACATCTTTCTTCCACCTGAGAAACATCGCTAACGTGAGACCAGTCTTAACACACGAAGACGCCGAGAAGCTGCCTTCGTCTCCAGCCGGATCGACGACTGCGCCTTTCACTAAACCTACTGACAGACTGAAGCTCAACCCAAACCCTGCAGCTCGTCTGTTAACCAGAACCAAGAAGAGAGAACACGTGGGTCCAGCTTCAGCCGCTCGGCACCGGCTTCCTTTTGACTTCAGGCTCTACTTGATGGTCCTCCTCCTGACGTAGAAAGCCTCTCATCAGCTACAAGCCCTTTCAATCTGTGGTTCTTCCGTCTATTGTCCAACTGTATGCTATGTGCTATCTGTGTCTGTTTTAAAGGTCCCGCGTCACGGCCATCTCCACTGATCATAGTTCCGTTGTTGAGGTCGACGAGAATAGATTTATATCGTGCAATTTCCCAAACTCACTTTGGTTTCTCAGCGTCTCTGTAAACTACGTGTATTCACTCTCTGCCTTTAACGGCTCGTTGGAGCTCCAGTAGCTCCAGCCCCCCCCCCTCCCTGTGAGCACAGTGAGCTCTGATTGGTCGGGACGTTGTGAATCGCGCTGAGCTCCGTGGAGGTGTGGTTTCCTTGTTTAGCGATACACAGCGAAACTCAGCCAAACTCACCCTGAGCACACACAAAGTCACAGCCGAAGTAAAAACAATGAGTGTGGCTTGATATTGAGAAAGAAAAAGGTTGATGAACGCTGTGAGAATGGGTCTGAGAGAGGATGGGTCTGAGAGAGGATGGGTCTGAGAGAGGATGGGTCTGAGAGAGGATGGGTCAGAGAGAGGATGGGTCTGAGAGAGGATGGGTCAGAGAGAGGATGGGTCTGAGAGAGGATGGGTCTGAGAGAGGAAGGGTCTGAGAGAGGATGGGTCTGAGAGAGGATGGGTCAGAGAGAGGATGGGTCTGAGAGAGGATGGGTCTGAGAGAGGATGGGTCTGAGAGAGGATGGGTCTGAGAGAGGATGGGTCTGAGAGAGGATGGGTCTGAGAGAGGATGGGTCTGAGAGAGGATGGGTCTGAGAGAGGATGGGTCTGAGAGAGGATGGGTCTGAGAGAGGATGGGTCTGAGAGAGAGGATGGGTCTGAGAGAGGATGGGTCTGAGAGAGGATGGGTCTGCAGAGAGGATGGGTCTGCAGAGAGGATGGGTCTGAGAGGATGGGTCTGAGAGGATGGGTCTGCAGAGAGGATGGGTCTGCAGAGAGGATGGGTCTGAGAGAGGATGGGTCTGAGAGAGGATGGGTCTGAGAGAGGAAGGGTCTGAGAGAGGAAGGGTCTGAGAGAGGATGGGTCTGAGAGAGGACGGGTCTGAGAGAGGATGGGTCTGAGAGAGGATGGGTCTGAGAGAGGATGGGTCTGAGAGAGGATGGGTCTGAGAGAGGATGGGTCTGAGAGAGGATGGGTCTGAGAGAGGATGGGTCTGAGAGAGGATGGGTCTGAGAGAGGGAGGAGAGATCAGCTGAGCTGCACTGAGTGTGTGAGGAAGTCGTGGATTGGTCAATTTGGACCAATCAGCGGGGACGTAACGTAACGGCTCCACGGATTGGTCCATTTGGTTCCGGGTAACGCATGACATCATGATGTCCCCGGAAGAATCAGATGGACAGTGACGTGTCTCCAACGAGGCGTTCTGGGAGGTCTCCTCTGAGTCAGAGCTCTACTCGCTGCAGAGCGCACTTTGAGGGTTCTGACTCTGCAGACGCTCACATGCAGAAACACCTTCATCACACGAGGGGACGGGCGATAACCGGAAGAGCACGACATGGGCCCTTTAAGAGATGTCAATAGTCTGCTGTGAAGCACTTTGGACCGCAATTCCTGTATGAACTTGTCTTTGGCCATGTGCTGAAATAACAACAGAAACATAACCCAAGAGAGACCGATAATATCAACGTAAACAAAAACTACAACATTCACAGCTTTTCTTAAGTATAAATATGTGCTATAGTGGCTCTGACCACATTGGAGTACTCGAGTACTGGACTCGGACGAAAGCGCAGATTCTCGGGACTCGACTCGGACACGAAGAGTGGGGACTCGAGATTTGGTGACTTGAGTACAACACTGGCTCTAACTATGTCAAACGTGATATCTTCTTTCAATAGTTACGGTATTACTTTATTATTATTTCAATTTGTATCCTATTTTATTTTGACCTTGTGTTATCTTAAGCAATTACATGTCTCTGATGATGCGAGCGTACCTCCAGTGAACGCTGCAGTTCTCTCTCCGGCCTGCAGGGTCCAGCAGACGCGCCCCGAGTGGAAGGTCTCACTCTTAGCTGAGACGGAGACAGACGAAACCTTCATCCCCGCCGAGGAAAAGTCAAACTTCCAGCTGACTTTTCCCGAAGACGAGCCTTCGGTTCGAGCCAAGTACACCTGGGGAGAGAAAAGTAATCACTGTTCAGTCATCACACCTGGACCGTAGGCAGTGCATCCTTAAATTGTTAGAGCTGTTATACAATGGTACTGTACTACTACTGTACTACACGTGTGAAAGGTCCAAGTGGCGAAGAAACAGCATGGCGGGATGCGCAGAACTCCAAATATGTAAAGCACTTTTTTATTAATTTATGATTTGCTGCATGTAAGGAATAAAACTAAAATCCTCTGTCGTACCAAATTGAAGTATCATTATTTTGCATCGTGTTGAATCGCATCGTATCGAACTGTATCGCAACAGGGGTGAATCGTATCGTATCGCATCGCCTGGTGCTTCAAAGGTATCGTTAATGTATCGTAGGCAAGGTATCGAGATGCGCATCGGCCTCAGAGATGGAGATGCACATCCCTAGTACCTATGTATGCATATATAGAAT
>NW_027263374.1:0-20000 GCF_902827115.2 Pseudochaenichthys georgianus
GAGTGACGCACACAGCTGGGAGACCAGGGGACACTAAAGAGTGACGCACACAGCTGGAGACCAGGGGACACTAAAGAGTGACGCACACAGCTGGGAGACCAGGGGACACTAAAGAGTGACGCACACAGCTGGAGACCAGGGGACACTAAAGAGTGACGCACACAGCTGGGAGACCAGGGGACACTAAAGAGTGACGCACACAGCTGGAGACCAGGGGACACTAAAGAGTGACGCACACAGCTGGGAGACCAGGGGACACTAAAGAGTGACGCACACAGCTGGAGACCAGGGGACACTAAAGAGTGACGCACACAGCTGGAGACCAGGGGACACTAAAGAGTGACGCACACAGCTGGAGACCAGGGGACACTAAAGAGTGACGCACACAGCTGGAGACCAGGGGACACTAAAGAGTGACGCACACAGCTGGGAGACCAGGGGACACTAAAGAGTGACGCACACAGCTGGGAGACCAGGGGACACTAAAGAGTGACGCACACAGCTGGGAGACCAGGGGACACTAAAGAGTGACGCACACAGCTGGGAGACCAGGGGACACTAAAGAGTAACGCACACAGCTCGAGACCAGGGGACACTAAAGAGTGACGCACACAGCTTGAGACCAGGGGACACTAAAGAGTGACGCACACAGCTGGGAGACCAGGGGACACTAAAGAGTAACGCACACAGCTGGGAGACCAGGGGACACTAAAGATTGACGCACACAGCTCGAGACCAGGGGACACTAAAGAGTGACGCACACAGCTGGGAGACCAGGGGACACTAAAGAGTGACGCACACAGCTTGAGAACAGGGGACACTAAAGAGTGACGCACACAGCTGGAGACAAGGGGACACTAAAGAGTGACGCACACAGCTTGAGAACAGGGGACACTAAAGAGTGACGCACACAGCTGGAGACAAGGGGACACTAAAGAGTGACGCACACAGGTGGAGACCAGGGGACACTAAAGAGTGACGCACACAGCTGGGAGACCAGGGGACACTAAAGAGTGACGCACACAGCTGGAGACCAGGGGACACTAAAGAGTGACGCACACAGCTGGAGACCAGGGGACACTAAAGAGTGACGCACACAGCTGGAGACCAGGGGACACTAAAGAGTGACGCACACAGCTGGGAGACCAGGGGACACTAAAGAGTGACGCACACAGCTGGAGACCAGGGGACACTAAAGAGTGACGCACACAGCTGGAGACCAGGGGACACTAAAGAGTGACGCACACAGCTGGAGACCAGGGGACACTAAAGAGTGACGCACACAGCTGGGAGACCAGGGGACACTAAAGAGTGACGCACACAGCTGGGAGACCAGGGGACACTAAAGAGTGACGCACACAGCTGGAGACCAGGGGACACTAAAGAGTGACGCACACAGCTGGAGACCAGGGGACACTAAAGAGTGACGCACCCAGCTGGGAGACCAGGGGACACTAAAGAGTGACGCACACAGCTGGGAGACCAGGGGACACTAAAGAGTGACGCACACAGCTGGGAGACCAGGGGACACTAAAGAGTGACGCACACAGCTGGGAGACCAGGGGACACTAAAGAGTAACGCACACAGCTCGAGACCAGGGGACACTAAAGAGTGACGCACACAGCTTGAGACCAGGGGACACTAAAGAGTGACGCACACAGCTGGGAGACCAGGGGACACTAAAGAGTAACGCACACAGCTGGGAGACCAGGGGACACTAAAGATTGACGCACACAGCTCGAGACCAGGGGACACTAAAGAGTGACGCACACAGCTGGGAGACCAGGGGACACTAAAGAGTGACGCACACAGCTTGAGAACAGGGGACACTAAAGAGTGACGCACACAGCTGGAGACAAGGGGACACTAAAGAGTGACGCACACAGCTTGAGAACAGGGGACACTAAAGAGTGACGCACACAGCTGGAGACAAGGGGACACTAAAGAGTGACGCACACAGGTGGGAGACCAGGGGACACTAAAGAGTGGCGCACACAGCTTGAGAACAGGGGACACTAAAGAGTGACGCACACAGCTGGAGACCAGGGGACACTAAAGAGTGACGCACACAGCTGGGAGACCAGGGGACACTAAAGAGTAACGCACACAGCTCGAGACCAGGGGACACTAAAGAGTGACGCACACAGGTGGGAGACCAGGGGACACTAAAGAGTGACGCACACAGCTGGAGACCAGGGGACACTAAAGAGTGACGCACACAGGTGGGAGACCAGGGGACACTAAAGAGTGACGCACACAGCTGGAGACCAGGGGACACTAAAGAGTGACGCACACAGCTGGAGACCAGGGGACACTAAAGAGTGACGCACACAGGTGGGAGACCAGGGGACACTAAAGAGTGACGCACAGAGCTGGGAGACCAGGGGACACTAAAGAGTGACGCACACAGCTGGGAGACCAGGGGACACTAAAGAGTGACGCACACAGCTGGAGACAAGGGGACACTAAAGAGTGACGCACACAGCTGGGAGACCAGGGGACACTAAAGAGTAACGCACACAGCTCGAGACCAGGGGACACTAAAGAGTGACGCACACAGCTGGGAGACCAGGGGACACTAAAGAGTGACGCACACAGCTTGAGAACAGGGGACACTAAAGAGTGACGCACACAGCTGGAGACCAGGGGACACTAAAGAGTGACGCACACAGCTGGGAGACCAGGGGACATTAAAGAGTAACGCACACAGATCGAGACCAGGGGACACTAAAGAGTGACGCACACAGCTGGGAGACCAGGGGACACTAAAGAGTGACGCACACAGCTTGAGAACAGGGGACACTAAAGAGTGACGCACACAGCTGGAGACAAGGGGACACTAAAGAGTGACGCACACAGCTGGGAGACCAGGGGACACTAAAGAGTGACGCACAGAGCTGGGAGACCAGGGGACACTAAAGAGTGACGCACACAGCTGGGAGACCAGGGGACACTAAAGAGTGACGCACACAGCTGGAGAAAAGGGGACACTAAAGAGTGACGCACACAGATGGGAGACCAGGGGACACTAAAGAGTAACGCACACAGCTCGAGACCAGGGGACACTAAAGAGTGACGCACACAGCTGGGAGACCAGGGGACACTAAAGAGTGACGCACACAGCTTGAGAACAGGGGACACTAAAGAGTGACGCACACAGCTGGAGACAAGGGGACACTAAAGAGTGACGCACACAGCTGGGAGACCAGGGGACACTAAAGAGTGACGTACACAGCTGGGAGACCAGGGGACACTAAAGAGTGACATACACAGCTGGGAGACCAGGGGACACTAAAGAGTGATGCACACAGCTGGGAGACCAGGGGACACTAAAGAGTGACGCACACAGCTGGGAGACCAGGGGACACTAAAGAGTGACGTACACAGCTGGGAGACCAGGGGACACTAAAGAGTGACATACACAGCTGGGAGACCAGGGGACACTAAAGAGTGACGCACACAGCTGGGAGACCAGGGGACACTAAAGAGTGACGCACACAGCTGGGAGACCAGGGGACACTAAAGAGTGACGCACACAGCTGGAGACCAGGGGACACTAAAGAGTAACGCACACAGCTCGAGACCAGGGGACACTAAAGAGTGACGCACACAGCTTGAGACCAGGGGACACTAAAGAGTGACGCACACAGCTGGGAGACCAGGGGACACTAAAGAGTAACGCACACAGCTGGGAGACCAGGGGACACTAAAGAGTAACGCACACAGCTCGAGACCAGGGGACACTAAAGAGTGACGCACACAGCTGGGAGACCAGGGGACACTAAAGAGTGACGCACACAGCTTGAGAACAGGGGACACTAAAGAGTGACGCACACAGCTGGAGACAAGGGGACACTAAAGAGTGACGCACACAGCTTGAGAACAGGGGACACTAAAGAGTGACGCACACAGCTGGATACAAGGGGACACTAAAGAGTGACGCACACAGGTGGGAGACCAGGGGACACTAAAGAGTGGCGCACACAGCTGGGAGACCAGGGGACACTAAAGAGTGACGCACACAGCTTGAGAACAGGGGACACTAAAGAGTGACGCACACAGCTGGAGACCAGGGGACACTAAAGAGTGACGCACACAGCTGGGAGACCAGGGGACACTAAAGAGTAACGCACACAGCTCGAGACCAGGGGACACTAAAGAGTGACGCACACAGGTGGGAGACCAGGGGACACTAAAGAGTGACGCACACAGCTGGAGACCAGGGGACACTAAAGAGTGACGCACACAGCTGGAGATCAGGGGACACTAAAGAGTGACGCACACAGGTGGGAGACCAGGGGACACTAAAGAGTGACGCACAGAGCTGGGAGACCAGGGGACACTAAAGAGTGACGCACACAGCTGGGAGACCAGGGGACACTAAAGAGTGACGCACACAGCTGGAGACAAGGGGACACTAAAGAGTGACGCACACAGCTGGGAGACCAGGGGACACTAAAGAGTAACGCACACAGCTCGAGACCAGGGGACACTAAAGAGTGACGCACACAGCTGGGAGACCAGGGGACACTAAAGAGTGACGCACACAAGCTTGAGAACAGGGGACACTAAAGAGTGACGCACACAGCTGGAGACAAGGGGACACTAAAGAGTGACGCACACAGCTGGGAGACCAGGGGACATTAAAGAGTAACGCACACAGCTCGAGACCAGGGGACACTAAAGAGTGACGCACACAGCTGGGAGACCAGGGGACACTAAAGAGTGACGCACACAGCTTGAGAACAGGGGACACTAAAGAGTGACGCACACAGCTGGAGACAAGGGGACACTAAAGAGTGACGCACACAGCTGGGAGACCAGGGGACACTAAAGAGTGACGCACACAGCTGGGAGACCAGGGGACACTAAAGAGTGACGTACACAGCTGGGAGACCAGGGGACACTAAAGAGTGACATACACAGCTGGGAGACCAGGGGACACTAAAGAGTGATGCACACAGCTGGGAGACCAGGGGACACTAAAGAGTGACGCACACAGCTAGGAGACCAGGGGACACTAAAGAGTAACGCACACAGCTGGGAGACCAGGGGACACTAAAGAGTAACGCACACAGCTCGAGACCAGGGGACACTAAAGAGTGACGCACACAGCTGGGAGACCAGGGGACACTAAAGAGTAACGCACACAGCTGGGAGACCAGGGGACACTAAAGAGTAACGCACACAGCTCGAGACCAGGGGACACTAAAGAGTGACGCACACAGCTGGGAGACCAGGGGACACTAAAGGGTGACGCACACAGCTGGAGACAAGGGGACACTAAAGAGTGACACACACAGGTTGGAGACCAGGGGACACTAAAGAGTGACGCACACAGCTGGGAGACCAGGGGACACTAAAGAGTGACTTACACAGCTGGGAGACCAGGGGACACTAAAGAGTGACGTACACAGCTGGGAGACCAGGGGACACTAAAGAGTGACGCACACAGCTGGGAGACCAGGGGACACTAAAGAGTAACGCACACAGCTGGGAGACCAGGGGACACTAAAGAGTGACGCACACATCTGGGAGACCAGGGGACACTAAAGAGTGACGCACACAGCTGGGAGACCAGGGGACACTAAAGAGTAACGCACACAGCTGGGAGACCCGGGGACACTAAAGAGTAATGCACACAGCTCGAGACCAGGGGACACTAAAGAGTGACGCACACAGCTGGGAGACCAGGGGACACTAAAGAGTGAGGCACACAGCTGGGAGACCAGGGGACACTAAAGAGTGGCGCACACAGCTGGGAGACCAGGGGACACTAAAGAGTGACGCACACAGCTTGAGAACAGGAGACACTAAAGAGTGACGCACACAGCTGGAGACAAGGGGACACTAAAGAGTGACGCACACAGGTGGGAGACCAGGGGACACTAAAGAGTGACGTACACAGCTGTGAGACCAGGGGACACTAAAGAGTGACGTACACAGCTGGGAGACAAGGGGAGACTAAAGAGTGACGCACACAGCTGGGAGACAAGGGGACACTAAAGAGTAACGCACACAGCTGGGAGACCAGGGGACACTAAAGAGTAACGCACCCAGCTGGCGACAAGGGGACACTAAAGAGTGACGCACACAGCTGGGAGACCAGGGGACACTAAAGAGTGACGCACACAGCTCGAGACCAGGGGACACTAAAGAGTAACGCACACAGCTCGAGACCAGGGGACACTAAAGAGTGACGCACACAGCTGGGAGACCAGGGGACACTAAAGAGTGACGAACACAGCTTCAGAACAGGGGACACTAAAGAGTGACGCACACAGCTGGAGACAAGGGGACACTAAAGAGTGACGCACACAGGTGGGAGACCAGGGGACACTAAAGAGTGACGTACACAGCTGGGAGACCAGGGGACACTAAAGAGTGACGCACACAACTGGGAGACCAGGGGAAACTAAAGAGTGACGAACACAACTCACTAAAGAGTGACGCACACAGCTGGGACACCAGGGGACACTAAAGAGTGACGCACACAGCTGGAGACAAGGGGACACTAAAGAGTAACGTACACAGCTGGGAGACCAGGGAACACTAAAGAGTGACGCACACAGCTGGGAGACCAGGGGACACTAAAGAGTGACGCACACAGCTGGGAGACCAGGGGACACTAAAGAGTGAGGCACACAGCTGGGAGACCAGGGGACACTAAAGAGTGAGGCACACAGCTGGGAGACCAGGGGACACTAAAGAGTGGCGCACACAGCTGGGAGACCAGGGGACACTAAAGAGTGACGCACACAGCTTGAGAACAGGGGACACTAAAGAGTGACGCACACAGCTGGAGACAAGGGGACACTAAAGAGTGACGCACACAGGTGGGAGACCAGGGGACACTAAAGAGTGACCTACACAGCTGGGAGACAAGGGGAGATTAAAGAGTGACGCACACAGCTGGGAGACCAGGGGACACTAAAGAGTGACGCACACAGCTGGAGACCAGGGGACACTAAAGAGTGACGCACACAGCTGGGAGACCAGGGGACACTAAAGAGTAACGCACACAGCTGGGAGACCAGGGGACACTAAAGAGTAACGCACAGAGCTGGGAGACCTGGGGACACTAAAGAGTGACACACACAGCGAGACCAGGGGACACTAAAGAGTGACGCACACTCTAAACGCTGCATGTGTTGTGAAGGTGCTGAAGATGTTTCTTCATGTGGAACCTTTGGGGTTTTATATCTGCATCCTCTGAAGCTGCAGCGCGTTTCTCCTGATGGAATAGATGTGGGGGGTTGTCCCCTGTCAGCAACCATTTTGATGAAAAGACGTCTATATTTTCACTTAAATAACTTCTGCAAACCTGCTCGCAGCAATGTCTCTGACTCTGCTGTAATCTCAACAAAGACTCTCAACAGGTAGGAACCAGACCAGAGGGGAAGAGAGAGCGTCTGTCTCACGGCGTGTGATTTACCGCAGAAGAAACAGAGTCCGAATGACAGCCAGGTGGAAGTGAGACACACAGAAGGAGCTCATATCGTTTTATGAAGCTGGATACAAACCTCCACAGTTTGTCCTCAGGTAACGAGGCCATAAGACCCCCCCCAGCTGTCAGCGCTCGGCTCATATTAACACTCTCGCCTCTCTGCAGGTTCCCAAAGGCTCCGAGCGCTAACGCAGAGCTATTGTACGGCGGCTCAGAGGAGGTAACTGAATACGGGAATTGTGCTTTGGGGAAATGGCTCCGCAGGTTAGTGGCGTCGGGCTTATTGTGGGATATAAAGGATATTTTACGACCATTGGTCCACTCCTGAAGTGTTGACTTTACAGAGACGCTGTGACAAGGCTGCACGAGAGGCGGCGCTCTGACTGCAGTTAAGAGAGTTCTGTTTTGGCTTTTGAATGGATTATATTTGACGGTAAGGAGAGACAGGAGCAAAGGTCATGGCAGCAAGATTATGCCGAGGTAAAATTCAAACAGTCATATTCAAAACACAAACTTGAAAGAAAACCAATATACATTGATCGTCTATAAGCCCTGTTTTCCCCTGAAGTAGTTCTAGCACGACAATAGCAAACGTGTCTTTTATACTTTGTAAAATACTCCCCGACAAAATATATATTTTTGAGTTTACATTTTTTTGTTTAATGACAGCTTAACACGCCAAATTCATGGCAAACCATTTTGTGTCGTTATGCGAAAGCACTAAGTGTCACAATCTTATGAAGGACCCAAATGCAGCACTCGAGAAACCACGGAGTATTGGTAATGTACTTTATTGGTAATAATACCAGAGCAGAGGAATACCGGATGATGTCCAGGCAAACGAACCGGAGGACAGCGGGCAGAAGGTGAGTCAGGGCCGGACAGAGGGTCAGGGAGCAGGCGAGGCGGTCAGCGTAGGTACAGGCAGGTCAGGGATCAGGCAGAGCAGGCAGGTCGGAACCGGGTCGGCTATCTGATGACAAACGCGTGAAAGACTAGCATAAGGCAAAGTAGGATCTGGCAACGGGTGTGTGTCTGGTGAGGGTTTAAATACTCGCAGTGAAGCTAATGGGTGCAGAAGAGAAAGAGAGTGAGCAAAAACGTGGGTGTGGTGAACAGGTGAGACAGGTGAATGGAAAACTACTGGTGAAAGATGGAGCAGACACTAAGACTTATTGAACTGTATGTTTTGGATAGGCTGCACTGACAATTTAGTGATAAACGTTGTCTTTTTTACCACTTCTCATTCCGTATTTATCTATATTGACGCTTATTCAATTTCAAAACTGAAGAAACACACTCCTCAATGTCAGTTTCGGTACTTTAATGACAAGGATGACGACACCCTGAAACAGAGCAATGCAGCAAGATAAGCTGACAAAGTACTACATACATGCATGTCATGACCAATACACATATATTCAATAGAGTAAAGACACACCAAACAATAGTGGAAACAATCTTACATGAATGAGTGGATGAACGTCTCAACTCGAGGCGGAGTGAATGAACAATATTTGAACTAAAATGGCCGCTCGGCACTACCGGGTCAGAGCACGGCATATCCGGACAGCGACAGCAGTGACGCTGCCCTCTAGTGGCTGGCGATAAACTCTTCATCCCCCCCAGACCGGAAAACTATGGGCCGGAATAGGTTAACGGTCTAAATCCAGCTGCCGGACTCAGGCTCGTAACGTGCAGGCGGCCTCCTCACGCGGCCTGGCCGAGTAGGCTGGGGCAGCGTCGGCGGCGACTGCGGCACTGGGAGCGGTGCGCCCAGGAAGGCACCCGTAGGAACGGTGAGGTCAGAGGACGCCTCACCGGCAGGTGCCGGTGGGGAAGCGCCCATAGCCGAGTCGCGGGGTCCAACAGCCGGCCGATGAGCAATCCCCTGGGGCGTTGCCCAGCCCGGGTGGATAGGTGGGGGCTGATGGCCCAGAGCAGCGGGTGGCGGCAACGGCGCAGCCGACTGTTCACGGGCGCAGGGTGTGGCCGGCGTATAGGCACGGAGGAAACGCCGGTTGCGCAGTGTCAAACGTCCCGAACCGTCAACCCTGACCCGATACTGGTCGTGGCCCGGCGACTCCACCACGATCCCTGACCTGTCCCATTTTTGGGGGCCCGGGCCTTGCTGGTTCTGGAGGAATACCCTTTCGCCGAGTGCCAATGGGCGGAGCGGTCTTGAGTGAGTCCCCAGAGACTCGGTGGTACGGGACATACGGGTCCGAAGGGCGTCCTCCTTCGCCGCCCATGCCTCGCGCCATAGCAGGCGGATATGCGGGTTCGAGAACTTCTCGAGGCGGTTCACGAAGGAGAGTGAGCCACTCCCATTCGACTGCGGAAAGCTAACGGAAGACACACGGTGTTTGACGTGCCATAAGCGGAGGAAGTCCTCAGTGTGGCTCGCCGAAGGTGGCGAAGAACGAACGGAGGTGTTGGACCAGGCCAGCTGAGCCCGCCAGGGCAGTACCCGCCGTAGAGCTCAGGACCTCTACCCAGCCCGAGAGACGGTCCCCGACAACTAGGTAGTGGCGGCCCCCATAGTCGAAGAAGTCAGCAAACACCGCCTTGAATGGCGTGGACGGGGGTGAGGACGGCAGGGGGGGTGTAGCCGCCTGTGACGGAGCGTTGCGGTTGCAGTCTGCACACCCGTACCTGGTGGCCTGAATGTCCCCGGACATCCCAGGCCAGTAAACTATGGCTCGGGCATGCTGCCCCATCGCTGAGGTTCCCTGGTGGGCGGCATGGAGATGCCGAAGGACTCTCCCACGGAGGGATGGGGGGACCACGACACGGCCCCGATAGAGCAGGACGCCGTCCTGTGCGTAGATGGACTCACAGACCGATGACAGACGCGCCAGGGCAGGGTCATTTACGTCAATCCCACCCTCCTGCTCGATGAGTTGGAGGAGGTGGCCGAGGCATCCGTCAGCCGCTGCCTCCCGTGCGAGGAGGGGCCAAGAGACGGCTCCGAGCTCCCGTGCGTCGTTGCGGATGGAGGCCATGAGTGCTGACTCCACGGCGTCAGGCCCGCTCGGCAGCCCCAAGGAGAGGCCGTTCGCTGAGCCCGAGGGAGAAGGATGCCTCGACGTGGCATCAGCGGCATAGTTGCTCTTGCCAGGCAGATGCACAATGTCAAAGCGCCATGGGAGGGTGCGCTGCTTGAGTCTAAACAGACGCAAGTTTGTTATCTCATCCAGCGTACGGTCGCCAAAGATCTTCACCAACGGCTTATGGTCGGTGACCACAAAGAGGTTGTCGGACCCCTGCGTGAAGTACCGCGTCTCTTCCAGACCCCATGCCACAGCTAGGGCCTCTCCCTCGATGGCCGCATAGCGCAGCTCCACAGGGGACAGGAAACGCGAACCCGTGAGGGTGATCCTCCATCCACCTGGACAGCAGTCCGGTATGCCCGAGGCACAGTGACAATGTTGCTGGAGCAGGAAGTAGCCAATGCCACGCATGGACCAGTCAGGGCGGAGGCAGGTACACTTCTGCATGTCGTAGATCACCACGCCCTCGCGGATGGCCTCCAGTATGGCTTGCTTGGGCGCCTGGAAGGCCTCCTCCAGAACGGGGGACCATAGGAACACACAGCGTGGGCTGAGGAATGGCTTAAATGGAGCCATCGTCTCACGCAACTGGGCGTAGTTAGCCACCTGGTTGACAAGGCCGAACCAACTCCTGATGTCCGTCGTGGAGCCTGGGGTGGGGAAGTCCCGGATGGCGTCCAAGTACTTCGGGATCGGTTCGATGGTAGATTCCGACACCCTGAAGCCAGCAAAATCGACGCAGCTCTCCGTGAACTGAAACTTGTCTGGGTTCAACACGATGCCCGACCGGCCGACACGCGTCAGGAAGTCGATGGTCCTCCACCACACAACGTTCCTTGCGTTCATAGTCCGAGAGAACGGCATCAAACCAACGGTTTTAGCCATCCCCTGATGACAGGAAACCCTGTGGTGCCCTGGTGTAGCGCCAACGGCCGAAGGGTATGATGAAGGTAGTGAGGTGGCGATCCGACTCACGCAGGGGGACACTGTGGTAGCCGTTCCAGGCGTCCGTGACGGTCTTCCAGGTTCCCTTCGGGACGCGGCGTGCAAGGTGGAACGGGGACTCAGTGGCGAAGGTCTCACGTTGGCAGAACTTGTTGAGGGGGGAGAGGTCCACGGTCCTGCGTGGGGAACCGTCGTGCTTCCGAGTGACTACCATATGATGGCACCACGCCAATGGCTCGCCGTATGGCACACGTTCAATGACCCCAAGGGCTTCGTCCCGCAGTAGGTCATCGTGGACCCTCCGCTGCCAGTGTAGAGGCACTGTAGCCGCGGTGTGACATGCCCTAGGCGTAGCTGCGGGGTCCACGTGCATCTCGATAGGTGGCCCCTCCATGCATGGTAGTGCTCGATGGGGGCAAGTATTGAACGTCGACGAGGCATATCTCCCGAGTAGCCAACCTTTCATCCGGTTGTTGTTCTCTTGCGTACAAGGGAACGGCAGTGCTGCGGGGCGCACCGGGCGGACCGTGCGCTGAGGACACGAGCACTGGGCGTCCCGGGGGTCACCTGGCCCCACGCAGCCGCCGTTGGCTGACCTCGTCGCATTGACGGACAAGGGCTGGTCTGGCGTGTCAGCCGTGTCAGGGCTACGCCTGTCCTTGGGCCCCCCTGTAACGTCGTCCGATGTGAAGTTCACGGGCAAGAGGCCGAGGTTGAGCAACGACTCGTAGGAGAGGTACATGGCCCGGACCGAGCTGCTGACATATACCATGGAACGGCAGGATGTAACACGCCCCCCGCTGCAGGTCGTCGAGAGCCTAGCGAAGAACGCTCCCTCGATGGTTATAGGGGAGCAGTTGGCGGCCGACAGGCTGAGGCTGACGGGTCGAAGGTCGTCCCGCGAGAAACCGCAGGCCAGGAACTCCTCCAGCGACCAAAGGTCCGACTGCGCGCCAGTGTCCGCGACGGCGGATATCCGAGCTCCGTCGGCCGAGCCCCGGTTGCCGGTGCCATCCCTCAGCCCGACTGGCATGTCCATCGAGATGGTGATTAATGCTCGGGGGTGGTCTCTCAGCCTGGCCCGTCTCCATTCGCCCTTGGAGAAGATGTGGTGCTCGAGTCTGATAGGTGCTTGCCTGTTGACACATCCGTGCGACGTAGGGGCGCGGCGTCGGCGATGGCTCCTGTGACGTCGGCCAGGGCGGGCCCCAGCTTGCACCGATGAGACCTGGGAGACCGACTCCGACCCCATGGCGGCCTGTTGACTGTCGGATGACGGCTGTTGACGCCTCTGTCGTCGGCGGGCCCTGTAGCAGCCGATGCACACCTGGTGAGGCTTAGGATTCCACCCGCGAGGCCCCTCCGTGAAGACGTTAAAGACGCTCTTACATTCCGGCCCGAGGCACGTTTAGCCCCGTCCGCAGGGCTCGGGGCGGGGCTCGTCTGTGGAGTCGTCTTCAGGCGCCGGAATGACGACATGGCTGATAGGGAAGACGACGGGATAGCGTTACGGGCCATCTCTCTGTTCTCGACGAGTGCAATTACGTCATTAACTGGCTTAACCAGGACGTCAGGTGTCCCCAGCGTCTCGCGGCGTATGTCCGAGTCATAAATGCCATTGAGCAGAACATCACGGATGATGTGGTCGGTAAAGTCCACGTCCTTACCACACTCGTATACCGCATTATATGCGCATGTCTCTGCTTTACCCCGCACTCTGGCAGCGAATGCACGGAATGTCTCATCGCGTTCCTGGCGGAGCTGAAGTAGCTCGGTGCACAGGACGCATGTAGCGACTGGGATGACAGCTAGGGAACGCATGACGGTGATTAGGTCTGGCAAGGGTCCGGAAGCGGCGTCAGGGACGGCTTTCAACAGGCTGTCTCCAAGTACAGACCCAGCGCACTGAAACAGCTGGAAGGGGGCCTGGGCATCCCCTATGCCTGAGCCGGCGCGGAATACGTCCCAACGGCGGATGAACACGTTCCATTCCTCTATCGACACGCCCACATCAACTTTGGGCCGATCGAGTCTCGGGCCGTGAGGGGCTGGGGCCTGGGCTGGCGCGGCCATGACAGGCGCTGCGTGCTGGTGGCTAAATCCATGAATCGTCAATATAGCAATGACGAGTGCTTCAGACAAGTCTTCGGATTCGAACTCGCAGCCGGGGACAGGGCATCCAACAACGACAATGGTGTCGTCATGAAGAAACACACTCCTTAATATCAGTTTCGGTACTTTAATGACAAGGATGACGACACCCTGAAACAGAGCAATGCAGCAAGATAAGCTGACATAGACATAGTACTAGATAGATACTAGATAAGATAAGCTGACAAAGTACTACATACATGCATGTCATGACCAATACACATATATTCAATAGAGTAAAGACACACCAAACAATAGTGGAAACAATCTTACATGAATGAGTGGATGAACGTCTCAACTCGAGGCGGAGTGAATGAACAATATTTGAACTAAAATGGCCGCTCGGCACTACCGGGTCAGAGCACGACATATCCGGACAGCGACAGCAGTGACGCTGCCCTCTAGTGGCCGGCGATAAACTCTTAAAAAACTAGCTTTTCTATGACGATGAACAAGAATTTGATCATGAACGTCATGGGTTTGTTGCAATAGTTAACGATTGCACCAAACATACACAAATGGAAAATATATATATATATAAGTGTCCACAACATGTTTCTTTAATACTTCTTATTGGTGTATTATTGTAGGAATAATTCATCACTATTGTTTTTTAAATACTATATTATAAGCATCTTTCCTTCCCCCTTGCACACAATGGAAATCCATATACACACACACACACACACACACACACACACACACACACACACACACACACACACACACACACACACACACACACACACACACAGATGTACCTTTGTTTATTGCAAAACTGTTTCTGGGAAGGACGAGTGGCTCTGAGTCAGCATATTCAACATTTGTTACAACAACACTGAAATCAATAACAGATCGGACCGCTCCTCAGCGGGGTGGTCCACCACACCTTGTCATTATCAGGGGAAACACTGGCACACACACACACACACACACACACACACACACACACACACACACACACACACACACACACACACACACACACACACACACACACACACACACACACACACACACACACACACACACACACACACACACACACACACACACTGTCCAGGATTAAAGTGTGTTTGACAGGAGTTCTGGATTACACCGCCATTGTCTTTCTCGGAATCTCGATCCTATAATAATATTTTGACGCTTTTATTAAAACACTGGAACACGCACACACACGCACACACACGCACACACGCGCACACACACACACACACACACACCCATGCACACGCACGCACACACACACACACACGCATGCACATACACACACACACACAAACACACACACACGCACGCACACACACACACACACACACACACACACACACACACACACACACACACACACACACACACACACACACACACACACACACACACAAGGACTCTTTAAAGTAGAGACACTGCATACTGATATACACCTGAATATCAGCAGGAGAGGACTCTTTAAAGTAGAGACACTACATACTGATATACACCTGAACATCAGAGGAGAGGACTCTTTAAAGTAGAGACACTACATACTGATATACACCTGGACATCAGCAGGAGAGGACTCTTTAAAGTAGAGACACTACATACTGATATACACCTGAACATCAGCAGGAGAGGACTCTTTAAAGTAGAGACACTACATACTGATATACACCTGAACATCAGCAGGAGAGGACTCTTTAAAGTAGAGACACTACATACTGATATACACCTGAACATCAGCAGGAGAGGACTCTTTAAAGTAGAGACACTACACACTGATATACACCTGAACATCAGCAGGAGAGGACTCTTTAAAGTAGAGACACTACATACTGATATACACCTGAACATCAGCAGGAGAGGACTCTTTAAAGTAGAGACACTACATACTGATATACACCTGAACATCATCAGGAGAGGACTCTTTAAAGTAGAGACACTACATACTGATATACACCTGAACATCAGCAGGAGAGGACTCTTTAAAGTAGAGACACTACACACTGATATACACCTGAACATCAGCAGGAGAGGACTCTTTAAAGTAGAGACACTACAAACTGATATACACCTGAACATCAGCAGGAGAGGACTCTTTAAAGTAGAGACACTATATACTGATACACACCTGAGCATCAGCAGGAGAGGACTCTTTAAAGTAGAGACACTACATACTGATATACACCTGAACATCAGCAGGAGAGGACTCTTTAAAGTAGAGACACTACATACTGATATACACCTGAACATCAGCAGGAGAGGACTCTTTAAAGTAGAGACACTACACACTGATATACACCTGAACATCAGCAGGAGAGGACTCTTTAAAGTAGAGACACTACATACTGATATACACCTGAACATCAGCAGGAGAGGACTCTTTAAAGTAGAGACACTACATACTGATATACACCTGAACATCAGCAGGAGAGGACTCTTTAAAGTAGAGACACTACATACTGATATACACCTGAACATCAGTAGGAGAGGACTCTTTAAAGTAGAGACACTACATACTGTTTTAACTACTAGATAATATGAATATTCGGTTAACGCGACCTCTGAAGAATCTCTTCAGTCAATGTAGCCGTAAGAAATACTTCGACCACAGTAAGTACTAAGTACCAGTCATTGAAATGGTGCTGAAACAAAACACATGTTGAGTCTGAGAGATGGGACTTTGATCAGTCGTTGCAATATGATGCTCCGATAATCTCGTACAATGCCAAGAGGAGAAACTCTGAAACCCAAATCACATGTTCCCCCGCTCTGCCACGAGGCTTTGATTTGAGGGGGACACAATGAAGGGAAAACATGGTGTTCTACAGGAAAACATCTTAAGAAGTAAAAACAGAAAAAGACTCAGATCAGAAACAGGAAGCACAGAGACGTGTTTTGAAATGCTTGCTACAAACATTCATGTTGACCAAATGAGTCCCACTCATTCGGGATTAGTCATGGTTTAAATTCTGCTGAATTTGAGTGGATTTTGCCAAAATTACTCAATCCTGTTTCACAAGGAACCATCGCAGAGTGAGATGCAAAGAAACCAGGATTCACCCGAAGAGTTCAGTACGAGATGGAAAACCCAATGACCACGTGTTCTCTTCCGGTGAAACGGACATCTTTAACACGGAGAGTCCGAGCGTGCCCCAGGTTGTTGTTCCCTAGTTACCTGGATATCTTGGTACACGAACAATGCTCCCACGGACCCTCTGGTTCACAACTTCCCGAAGCTCACCGCATGCATATGACGCAGAGGTTGCGCTAGACTTTTTCTGCCCGTAACATTTCTGTCAAAATCCAGAATTACCCGTCGGCCTTTACGCAACTCTGACGAGGGGGGGGGGGAAAGCATGCTCGTGATGCGAACTGTCCCCCCCCCCCCGTTGACAGTTCGCATGCGCCGTGTTATGCATGGCTGCTGCACCTCGCGGGAGCGTGCGCAGCGTAAAGCCAAAACTCACAGACATTTCAATGATCTGATCGGCACAGTTAGGTTTGGAAACGGTAAGATTTCCTTTTTGGAGGGCAGGCATAACACCGGAGCCTCGCTGCGGGGAAACTTTGGCGCTGTTCCGAGTGTGTTCTAATCTGTCAAAATGACGGACTGCTTTCAGATTTGTCCGTCATTTTAAAAAAAATATTCGGTTAACGCGACCTCTGATATGACGTCTCCTTGGTTCCTTCGTTTGGATGCCGCTGCTCCTTCACTCACTTTTCCTCCGGTTTTCCATCCAAAAGTGAATCTTTAGACTAATGTAGTGACCACGGAATCCATCTGTCTGATTATGTTTGTGATTCGCTCCTGGGCCGACAGATGAGTGACGCCTGTTGTTGAGAGAAAAAAAAATTATTATTGAAAAATTCAATATTCTTGTTTATTCCAACAGGTGATGTAAAATAAATAAAACAAATTATAAACAAACTATTTCCTACATAATGTGGTTTAAATACTTCAATCAGCCACACCACTAAGCTGCAGCCCCTCGACCTGCAGGTGTAACACACTCATGCTGTATATAATAGTCTAAAATGATAAATTAATATAAACTAAGGAAATGGCTCCTACACTAGATATAAGGATTTTCTAAAGGGTAGAAAGCGTAGTTCCTGAGGTATGGAATGGTCTTATAGAACTATAAACATTTCATCATCTGTGTCTTTTAAAAAAAAAGCACTTAAAGCAAACAATATATGTATTCGTTATTACAACCCAGATGCATCTGTCTGTGTCTTCCAATGCCTTCTTTATTTACAGCCCTTTGCCATCAGCCTTAACTTCATGCTGTTCTGAGATTCCCTGCTTACCTCCAGGCCATGTCTCCGTGCTGTTGTCTCCACATGTTTGGTAAATCGATGTCACCTGGAGCTGAGATTTATTGTGCTTCGTCCGCCAATATATGAATTTGTTCATATAATATCATATTGTAAATTAGATCTTATAAAACAGCTCTACGGTACAAACAACTCTACAGGTCACCTGCAAAAGACAATGTGGAACAGAACTGGCAGCTGGACTTCAAAGCAAAGATACTCTGCGTATTTATTTTACATTTTGACAAAGAGAGGAGAAAAGAAACAGACCGGCATATCTGTGGCAACCGATGGAGCACGAACTCATTTCATCTTCCTCCTCAAACCAAAGAATGCTGCAGAGCCTCTGCTTTCAATTGTTCCGCTCGTGTTTTCATTGGAAACAAATGCCTGTGTTTTGTTTGAGTAAAAGTCAGGGGGTTATATTCAGTAGGAATCAACAACAGAGAACATTTCGAAACCAAGGGCAAGCGGTCCAACATCAGCATTTTAGGATGTTTGCCTGCTCAGTTCAGGACCATGAAGAAGAGTGCATGTGACTGTGGATAATCAACATCTCTATAAGTCAAGTGACCGCTGTAGCCACCTTTAGCTTAGCGGTGGTGACGTGAAGTCATGTGACCGTGCTGTAGTTCCTTTATAGCCCAACATTAGCCGCCTTTAGCTTAGCGATGGTGACGTGAAGTCATGCGACCGTGCTGTAGTTCCTTTATAGCCCAACATTAGCGCCTTTAGCTTAGCGGTGGTGACGTGAAGTCATGTGACCGTGCTGTAGTTCCTTTATAGCCCTACATTAGCCTCCTTTAGCTTAGCGGTGGTGACGTGAAGTCATGTGACCGTGCTGTAGTTTCCTTTATAGCCCAACATTAGCCACCTTTAGCTTAGCGGTGGTGACGTGAAGTCATGCGACCGTGCTGTAGTTCCTTTATAGTCAAACATTAGCCACATTTAGCTTAGCGGTGGTGATGTGAAGTCATGTGACCGTGCTGTAGTTCCTTTATAGCGCAATATTAGCCTCCTTTAGCTTAGCGGTGGTGAAGTGAAGTCATGTGACCGTGCTGTAGTTCCTTTATAGCCCAACATTAGCCTCCTTTAGCTTAGCGGTGGTGACGTGAAGTCATGTGACCGTGCTGTAGTTCCTTTATAGCCCAACATTAGCCACCTTTAGCTTAGCGGTGGTGACGTGAAGTCATGTGACCGTGCTGTAGTTCCTTTATAGCGCAACATTAGCCTCCTTTAGCTTAGCGGTGGTGACGTGAAGTCATGTGACCGTGCTGTAGTTCCTTTATAGCGCAACATTAGCCTCCTTTAGCTTAGCGGTGGTGACGTGAAGTCATGTGACCGTGCTGTAGTTCCTTTATAGCCCAACATTAGCCTCCTTTAGCTTAGCGGTGGTGACGTGAAGTCATGTGACCGTGCTGTAGTTCCTTTATAGCGCAACATTAGCCTCCTTTAGCTTACCGGTGGTGACGTGAAGTCATGTGACCTGTGCTGTATTTCCTTTATAGCTAAATTGTCGCAGAGTGCTGGGCTCAAATTTGACATTATTATAGATGAAATAAGAAAGAGACAAAACAACTACAAAAAAGATGCATAATACGAATGTAAATAAAGTAGAGACAAATATGCTGAACAAATTCAAAGACACATCAAAATACTATATATCTTTTGCAGTAAAATAACCCATATGTTTTGATTGTTGGTTATTGCAACTGGTAGGTTTGACCTGTCTTCTCAGCCATATGCAGCCTTGTTTTCATTATGATTATAACAATAACTATTCAGAATCAGAATACCTTTATTCTTCCCACAGAGGGGAAAATGTGCATTTGTTACAGCAAGAAAACAGCCAAAGACAGCTACGACATACAGCACCTTCAACAGGAGTGATACAGTCAGCGTTAACACGCTGGCTGCTACAGGGATTGAACCTGTTTTGATTTTGGTTCAGACTCTCCAACCTGCTGCCAGGTTACATAAACCCCCGGCCAACACATAACCGCCGTCTTTGTTTGGAGGCAGCCGAGGTGTTTACTGCAGGCAGCAGCTGCTCAGAGAGAAAGGAGAAAGGAGCTCTTTCACCGGGAGCGTGAGGGTCTGACAGAGA
>NW_027263374.1:25000-27345 GCF_902827115.2 Pseudochaenichthys georgianus
CCGTTTTATGCCTTTTATTCCACATGTTATAGTTGTACTGTGAATTGTGTCCTGTGTACTGTAAAGCACTTTGTACATCCGTGTTGAGAAGGGTGCTATATAAATAAGTTTTACTTACTTACTTACTTACAACGTTTTGATTTGATTTATTTCGAACGCGTAATACAACAATACAAAACATAATAATAATGAAATGAAACAAGAGAATTATGATACTGTACAAACTTAAGCAGTATCAAAATTATAAACCAACATATTACTGAGTTATAAATTATATATAAACAAAGTCAATGTTAAGATGCAAATTCACCCTATAGGCGGTGCGTCACAATAACGTTTTACCGACACATGTAAAGATATGTAATATGTATATATGATTCATTTCTTATTTTAACAGAAACATCTTAACTTCCTGATTGGATTGGCACCACATTTGGTAAAGCCATGCATGGTTACCAGTGGATGAGTCATTAGATAAGATGGACCTTTATTAATCCCATCGGGAAAGTCAGTAGTTTAACAGCAACAGGCTGTGATTCACACAGATTAGAGTTTACAATACAATTAAAGATACATTTAAAGTTATATACAGGTAAGTCATATTACCACTAGTTGTTGAACTTTTTTAAAGTGTAAACTCCATTTTGAGCACCACAAGGACAATATGTAGGATTCATCCATTGGGGACCATGACATTGTTTTTACAAAAGGGCTTTACGATAGAAGTTTTAAAGCTCACCTTTCTGCTATATTTTAACAATATATTATAGGGCCATATCTATACAAAACATGTCTGAAGTGTTTTGCTCAAAATACCAAACAGATCACCCATTGTAGCTCAAACCCCTCTAGTTCAGCCCTGTTACTAAAGTGCTGATTCTGGGTATTTCTCTGAAACAGGAAACTCTTCTCTCTCAGGTTTACCACAAGGTGACTTCCTTTTTACTTCCTGCTTCTTCACTCACTCTCTCTCCAGCATAGGTTGCTCTGAGTGTTAGCAACGTTTCTGATTGGCCCGTGGGTGTATTTAAGTAATGTCGTCATGACGCAGCAAATCTGGATCAGCTCCGTTGTTCCCCATTTTTAGAGATGTGGGTACGGAGGAAAGAGAGAGGGGTTTATTTCCTGACACTTTGTGAGTTCCCTGACACCCGGGGACACACAGGGGACACACCGGGACACACGGGGACACACGGGGGACACCGGGGACACACGGGGACACACCGGGGACACACCGAGGACACATCTTGATGTATAAAAGTTATTTTGCATGATAGGTGACCTTTAAAGAGACCGTCCTAACATAAATAGCAGTGTATTTATTCCTAGCGTGCTTAAAGCGCTTCGTCCGAGTCATTCTGAGATCCGTTATAAACAAAACCCCTGATGTCGTCCAGCACCGTGTCTGATCTTAATTTCTTCAAGGATCAGAACGGGTCCCGGTCTCATCTTTGACTTATCAAGCTAAATGAAAACAAGGACCTCTTTTCCATTGTGTACTCGTAGACCCAAACACAAACGCACAAACAAATACATTTTGAAATGCGAGTACATGTGCAGTCTGTTAGGTGCACCACACAAGCTGTCAATGTGAAATGCCCTTCTCTTGACCTGTCTCTCTGCACCGACGAATAACAACCTTCAAACTCCCCTCGACATAAATCTGTAAGAACGAGTGAGGCCGTCAGCGCCCAACGTTCGAGGAAAACTGCCGAAGGAAATTTCCTTGGAGAGAAACTATATTTTCTATTTGGCGGCGGTTGTGTTTGCCCCTCGCAGAGAGAGGAGCTGTTTCCTCTGGATGAGCAACGGGTGGAGATGTCAGCCATGAGGCTGCCGTTGGATCTGCTGCATGGAATATAATGTTAGACACAGTGGGAGCAAATGGGATCATTATGGATGTTAAGAGCTTAGTGTGTGAACTAGGTTAAAAACAAGGCCTCACATCTGTGGAATTAAAGGTTTCAACAAAAGCCACCTATAGGTTCAGGTTTTTCTCATTCTCTGAAGTTACACTAGGAACAGGAAGTAGACAAAGTAAAACTCCCCTCTCACGTGCTAGGAAACTGACTAAGGTCACGTTTCGGAACGCGGTGCAGGGACGTCTGCAAAAAAGTTCAACGAAGAGTCATGGAGGTTGTTCACGGTCTGATGGTCTGGTTCTGTTCACCTGCTGCCTCTGATGGTCTGGTTCTGTTCACCTGCTGCCTCTGATGGTCTGGTTCTGTTCACCTGCTGCCTTTGATGGTCTGGTTCTGTTCACCTGCTGCCTTTGATGGTCTGGTTCTGTTCACCTGCTGCCTTTGATGGTCTGGTTCTGTTCACCTGCTGCCTCTGATGGTCTG
>NW_027263374.1:27845-32845 GCF_902827115.2 Pseudochaenichthys georgianus
CCCCACACCTTGTCATTATCAGGGGAAACACTGGCACACACACACACACACACACACACACACACACACACACACACACCACACACACACACACACACACACACACACACACCACACACACACACACACACACACACACACACACACACACAACACACTGTCCAGGATTAAAGTGTGTTTGACAGGAGTTCTGGATTACACCGCCATTGTCTTTCTCGGAATCTCGATCCTATAATAATATTTTGACGCTTTTATTAAAACACTGGAACACGCACACACACGCACACACACGCACACACGCGCACACACACACACACACACACACCCATGCACACGCACGCACCACACACACACACGCATGCACATACACACACACACACAACACACAACACAGCACGCACACACCACACACACACACACACACACACACACACACACACACACCACACACACACACACACACACCACACACACACACACAAGGACTCTTTAAAGTAGAGACACTACATACTGATATACACCTGAAAATCAGCAGGAGAGGACTCTTTAAAGTAGAGACACTACATACTGATATACACCTGAACATCAGGAGAGGACTCTTTAAAGTAGAGACACTACATACTGATATACACCAGGACATCAGCAGGAGAGGACTCTTTAAAGTAGAGACACTACATACTGATATACACCTGAACATCAGCAGGAGAGGACTCTTTAAAGTAGAGACACTACATACTGATATACACCGGGACATCAGCAGGAGAGGACTCTTTAAAGTAGAGACACTACATACTGATATACACCTGAACATCAGCAGGAGAGGACTCTTTAAAGTAGAGACACTACACACTGATATACACCTGAACATCAGCAGGAGAGGACTCTTTAAAGTAGAGACACTACATACTGATATACACCTGAACATCAGCAGGAGAGGACTCTTTAAAGTAGAGACACTACATACTGATATACACCTGAACATCATCAGGAGAGGACTCTTTAAAGTAGAGACACTACATACTGATATACACCTGAACATCAGCAGGAGAGGACTCTTTAAAGTAGAGACACTACACGATATACACCTGAACATCAGCAGGAGAGGACTCTTTAAAGTAGAGACACTACAAACTGATATACACCTGAACATCAGCAGGAGAGGACTCTTTAAAGTAGAGACACTATATACTGATACACACCTGAGCATCAGCAGGAGAGGACTCTTTAAAGTAGAGACACTACATACTGATATACACCTGAACATCAGCAGGAGGGACTCTTTAAAGTAGAGACACTACATACTGATATACACCTGAACATCAGCAGGAGAGGACTCTTTAAAGTAGAGACACTACACACTGATATACACCTGAACATCAGCAGGAGAGGACTCTTTAAAGTAGAGACACTACATACTGATATACACCTGAACATCAGCAGGAGAGGACTCTTTAAAGTAGAGACACTACATACTGATATACACCTGAACATCAGCAGGAGAGGACTCTTTAAAGTAGAGACACTACATACTGATATACACCTGAACATCAGTAGGAGAGGACTCTTTAAAGTAGAGACACTACATACTGTTTTAACTACTAGATAATATGAATATTCGGTTAACGCGACCTCTGAAGAATCTCTTCAGTCAATGTAGCCGTAAGAAATACTTCGACCACAGTAAGTACTAAGTACCAGTCATTGAAATGGTGCTGAAACAAAACACATGTTGAGTCTGAGAGATGGGACTTTGATCAGTCGTTGCAATATGATGCTCCGATAATCTCGTACAATGCCAAGAGGAGAAACTCTGAAACCCAAATCACATGTTCCCCCGCTCTGCCACGAGGCTTTGATTTGAGGGGGACACAATGAAGGGAAAACATGGTGTTCTACAGGAAAACATCTTAAGAAGTAAAAACAGAAAAAGACTCAGATCAGAAACAGGAAGCACAGAGACGTGTTTTGAAATGCTTGCTACAAACATTCATGTTGACCAAATGAGTCCCACTCATTCGGGATTAGTCATGGTTTAAATTCTGCTGAATTTGAGTGGATTTTGCCAAAATTACTCAATCCTGTTTCACAAGGAACCCATCGCAGAGTGAGTGAGATGCAAAGAAACCAGGATTCACCCGAAGAGTTCAGTACGAGATGGAAAACCCAATGACCACGTGTTCTCTTCCGGTTGAAACGGACATCTTTAACACGGAGAGTCCGAGCGTGCCCCAGGTTGTTGTTCCCTAGTTACCTGGATATCTTGGTACACGAACAATGCTCCCACGGACCCTCTGGTTCACAACTTCCCGAAGCTCACCGCATGCATATGACGCAGAGGTTGCGCTAGACTTTTTCTGCCCGTAACATTTCTGTCAAAATCCAGAATTACCCGTCGGCCTTTACGCAACTCTGACGAGGGGGGGGGGGGAAAGCATGCTCGTGATGCGAACTGTCCCCCCCCCCCCCCGTTGACAGTTCGCATGCGCCGTGTTATGCATGGCTGCTGCACCTCGCGGGAGCGTGCGCAGCGTAAAGCCAAAACTCACAGACATTTCAATGATCTGATCGGCACAGTTAGGTTTGGGAAACGGTAAGATTTCCTTTTTGGAGGGCAGGCATAACACCGGAGCCTCGCTGCGGGGAAACTTTGGCGCTGTTCCGAGTGTGTTCTAATCCGTCAAAATGACGGACTGCTTTCAGATTTGTCCGTCATTTTAAAAAAAAATATTCGGTTAACGCGACCTCTGATATGACGTCTCCTTGGTTCCTTCGTTTGGATGCCGCTGCTCCTTCACTCACTTTTCCTCCGGTTTTCCATCCAAAAGTGAATCTTTAGACTAATGTAGTGACCACGGAATCCATCTGTCTGATTATGTTTGTGATTCGCTCCTGGGCCGACAGATGAGTGACGCCTGTTGTTGAGAAAAAAAAAAATTATTATTGAAAAATTCAATATTCTTGTTTATTCCAACAGGTGATGTAAAATAAATAAAACAAATTATAAACAAACTATTTCCTACATAATGTGGTTTAAATACTTCAATCAGCCACACCACTAAGCTGCAGCCCCTCGACCTGCAGGTGTAACACACTCATGCTGTATATCTAGTCTAAAATGATAAATTAATATAACTAAGGAAATGGCTCCTACACTAGATATAAGGATTTTCTAAAGGGTAGAAAGCGTAGTTCCTGAGGTATGGAATGGTCTTATAGAACTATAACATTTCATCATCTGTGTCTTTTAAAAAAAGCACTTAAAGCAAACAATATATGTATTCGTTATTACAACCCAGATGCATCTGTCTGTGTCTTCCAATGCCTTCTTTATTTACAGCCCTTTGCCATCAGCCTTAACTTCATGCTGTTCTGAGATTCCCTGCTTACCCTCCAGGCCATGTCTCCGTGCTGTTGTCTCCACATGTTTGGTAAATCGATGTCACCTGGAGCTGAGATTTATTGTGCTTCGTCCGCCAATATATGAATTTGTTCATATAATATCATATTGTAAATTAGATCTTATAAAACAGCTCTACGGTACAAACAACTCTACAGGTCACCTGCAAAAGACAATGTGGAACAGAACTGGCAGCTGGACTTCAAAGCAAAGATACTCTGCGTATTTATTTTACATTTTGACAAAGAGAGGAGAAAAGAAACAGACCGGCATATCTGTGGCAACCGATGGAGCACGAACTCATTTCATCTTCCTCCTCAAACCAAAGAATGCTGCAGAGCCTCTGCTTTCAATTGTTCCGCTCGTGTTTTCATTGGAAACAAATGCCTGTGTTTTGTTTGAGTAAAAGTCAGGGGGTTATATTCAGTAGGAATCAACAACAGAGAACATTTCGAAACCAAGGGCAAGCGGTCCAACATCAGCATTTTAGGATGTGTGCCTGCTCAGTTCAGGACCATGAAGAAGAGTGCATGTGACTGTGGATAATCAACATCTCTATAAGTCAAGTGACCGCTGTAGCCACCTTTAGCTTAGCGGTGGTGACGTGAAGTCATGTGACCGTGCTGTAGTTCCTTTATAGCCTAACATTAGCCTCCTTTAGCTTAGCGGTGGTGACGTGAAGTCATGCGACCGTGCTGTAGTTCCTTTATAGCCCAACATTAGCCGCCTTTAGCTTAGCGGTGGTGACGTGAAGTCATGTGACCGTGCTGTAGTTCCTTTATAGCCCTACATTAGCCTCCTTTAGCTTAGCGGTGGTGACGTGAAGTCATGTGACCGTGCTGTAGTTCCTTTATAGCCCAACATTAGCCACCTTTAGCTTAGCGGTGGTGACGTGAAGTCATGTGACCGTGCTGTAGTTCCTTTATAGTCAAACATTAGCCACATTTAGCTTAGCGGTGGTGATGTGAAGTCATGTGACCGTGCTGTAGTTCCTTTATAGCGCAATATTAGCCTCCTTTAGCTTAGCGGTGGTGAAGTGAAGTCATGTGACCGTGCTGTAGTTCCTTTATAGCCCAACATTAGCCTCCTTTAGCTTAGCGGTGGTGACGTGAAGTCATGTGACCATGCTGTAGTTCCTTTATAGCCCAACATTAGCCACCTTTAGCTTAGCGGTGGTGACGTGAAGTCATGTGACCGTGCTGTAGTTCCTTTATAGCGCAACATTAGCCTCCTTTAGCTTAGCGGTGGTGACGTGAAGTCATGTGACCGTGCTGTAGTTCCTTTATAGCGCAACATTAGCCTCCTTTAGCTTAGCGGTGGTGACGTGAAGTCATGTGACCGTGCTGTAGTTCCTTTATAGCCCAACATTAGCCTCCTTTAGCTTAGCGGTGGTGACGTGAAGTCATGTGACCGTGCTGTAGTTCCTTTATAGCGCAACATTAGCCTCCTTTAGCTTACCGGTGGTGACGTGAAGTCATGTGACTGTGCTGTATTTCCTTTATAGCTAAATTGTCGCAGAGTGCTGGGCTCAAATTTGACATTATTATAGATGAAATAAGAAAGAGACAAAACAACTACAAAAAAGATGCATAATACGAATGTA
>NW_027263374.1:37845-47845 GCF_902827115.2 Pseudochaenichthys georgianus
GGTGCCCCGAACCAGGCTAAAGACTAAGGGTGCCCCAAACCAGGCTAAAGACTAGGGGTGCCCGTGCCTTTGAGGCGGTGGCCCCGAGGCTTTGGAACAAACTCCCCCAGATAATAAAAACCTCGGCCTCAATAGAGATGTTTAAGGGGCGGTTAAAGACCCACCTCTTCCGGCAGGCCTTTGGGTCGTCGGAGGAGGAGGTGAGTTAGTGGCTCTCTTCTTTTTTTCTTATGGGTGTTTTGTCGTATGTTTTATCGTACGTCTTACCTGCTGCCGTTTTATGCCTTTTATTCCACATGTTATAGTTGTACTGTGAATTGTGTCCTGTGTACTGTAAAGCACTTTGTACATCCGTGTTGAGAAGGGTGCTATATAAATAAAGTTTTACTTACTTACTTACTTACAACGTTTTGATTTGATTTATTTCGAACGCGTAATACAACAATACAAAACATAATAATAATGAAATGAAACAAGAGAATTATGATACTGTACAAACTTAAGCAGTATCAAAATTATAAACCAACATATTACTGAGTTATAAATTATATATAAACAAAGTCAATGTTAAGATGCAAATTCACCCTATAGGCGGTGCGTCACAATAACGTTTTACCGACACATGTAAAGATATGTAATATGTATATATGATTCATTTCTTATTTTAACAGAAACATCTTAACTTCCTGATTGGATTGGCACCACATTTGGTAAAGCCATGCATGGTTACCAGTGGATGAGTCATTAGATAAGATGGACCTTTATTAATCCCCATCGGGAAAGTCAGTAGTTTAACAGCAACAGGCTGTGATTCACACAGATTAGAGTTTACAATACAATTAAAGATACATTTAAAGTTATATACAGGTAAGTCATATTTACCACTAGTTGTTGAACTTTTTTAAAGTGTAAACTCCATTTTGAGCACCACAAGGACAATATGTAGGATTCATCCATTGGGGACCATGACATTGTTTTACAAAAGGCTTTACGATAGAAGTTTTAAAGCTCACCTATTATGCTATATTTTAACAATATATTATAGGGCCATATCTATACAAAACATGTCTGAAGTGTTTTGCTCAAAATACCAAACAGATCACCCATTGTAGCCTCAAACCCCTCTAGTTCAGCCCTGTTACTAAAGTGCTGATTCTGGGTATTTCTCTGAAACAGGAAACTCTTTCTCTCTCAGGTTTACCACAAGGTGACTTCCTTTTTACTTCCTGCTTCTTCACTCACTCTCTCTCCAGCATAGGTTAGCTCTGAGTGTTAGCAACGTTTCTGATTGGCCCGTGGGTGTATTTAAGTAATGTCGTCATGACGCAGCAAATCTGGATCAGCTCCGTTGTTCCCCATTTTTAGAGATGTGGGTACGGAGGAAAAGAGAGAGGGGTTTATTTCCTGACACTTTGTGAGTTCCCTGACACACCGGGGACACACAGGGGACACACCGGGGACACACCAGGGACACCGGGGACACACCAGGGACACCGGGGACACAACGGGGACACACCGGGGACACACCGAGGACACATCTTGATGTATAAAAGTTATTTTGCATGATAGGTGACCTTTAAAGAGACCGTCCTAACATAAGATAGCAGTGTATTTATTCCTAGCGTGCTTAAAGCGCTTCGTCCGAGTCATTCTGAGATCCGTTATAAACAAAACCCCTGATGTCGTCCAGCACCGTGTCTGATCTTAATTTCCTTCAAGGACTCAGAACGGGTCCCGGTCTCATCTTTGACTTATCAAGCTAAATGAAAACAAGGACCTCTTTTCCATTGTGTACTCGTAGACCCAAACACAAACGCACAAACAAATACATTTTGAAATGCGAGTACATGTGCAGTCTGTTAGGTGCACCACACAAGCTGTCAATGTGAAATGCCCTTCTCTTGACCTGCGTCTCTCTGCACCGACGAATAACAACCTTCAAACTCTCCCTCGACATAAATCTGTAAAGAACGAGTGAGGCCGTCAGCGCCCAACGTTCGAGGAAAAACTGCCGAAGGAAATTTCCTTGGAGAGAAACTATATTTTCTTATTTGGCGGCGGTTGTGTTTGCCCCTCGCAGAGAGAGGAGCTGTTTCCTCTGGATGAGCAACGGGTGGAGATGTCAGCCAGACCATGAGGCTGCCGTTGGATCTGCTGCATGGAATATAATGTTAGACACAGTGGGAGCAAATGGGATCATTATGGATGTTAAGAGCTTAGTGTGTGAACTAGGTTAAAAACAAGGCCTCACATCTGTGGAATTAAAGGTTTAACAAAAGGCCACCTATAGGTTCAGGTTTTTCTCATTCTCTGAAGTTACACTAGGGAAGTAGACAAAAGTAAAACTCCCCTCTCACGTGCTAGGAAACTGACTAAGGTCACGTTTCGGGCAACGCGGTGCAGGGAGACGTCTGCAAAAAAGAGTTCCAACGAAGAGTCATGGAGGTTGTTCACGGTCTGATGGTCTGGTTCTGTTCACCTGCTGCCTCTGATGGTCTGGTTCTGTTCACCTGCTGCCTTTGATGGTCTGGTTCTGTTCACCTGCTGCCTTTGATGGTCTGGTTCTGTTCACCTGCTGCCTTTGATGGTCTGGTTCTGTTCACCTGCTGCCTCTGATGGTCTGGTTCTGTTCACCTGCTGCCTTTGATGGTCTGGTTCTGTTCACCTGCTGCCTTTGATGGTCTGGTTCTGTTCACCTGCTGCCTTTGATGGTCTGGTTCTGTTCACCTGCTGCCTCTGATGGTCTGGTTCTGTTCACCTGCTGCCTTTGATGGTCTGGTTCTGTTCACCTGCTGCCTTTGATGGTCTGGTTCTGTTCACCTGCTGCCTTTGATGGTCTGGTTCTGTTCACCTGCTGCCTTTGATGGTCTGGTTCTGTTCACCTGCTGCCTTTGATGGTCTGGTTCTGTTCACCTGCTGCCTTTGATGGTCTGGTTCTGTTCACCTGCTGCCTCTGTGTTGTTTCCCTGTCTTCTCCAGCTGCGTCTTGTCTTTGTGGATACACACCTGTCCTTCCTAGTGTTCCCTGTCAGTCTCTTCGTCTGTTTCCCTGGTTCGGTCCGTACAAGGTCCTTGTTTCCTGTCTTGTGTTCCCGGTCTGTTCCTTTTGTTTCGCCTTGCCTGCTCCTTCCGTGTTTAGTTGTGTTTTCTGTTCCAGCTTTCATTTACTAAAGCTCTCTTTGTGTTTGAATATGCATACAGCACAGATAATCTCAGCAACATTGACTGTTCTGCTTTGCAAAGCGAAGTTGGAGTCCCACACGTTGGCATTCAGAGCGAACCTCTCCGTCGTGCTGGAGTCTGAACCCTGCGTGGTGGTCCTGCAGGTATTCCTGTGCTGCATTATGACAACAGCACAATGTGAGAGCACGGAGGACACAGTGGGCTTTGTTCAGCTCCGGTTCCAGGAAAACACTCACATGGAACAACTTCTGGAACTAAAATCTAAATGTTATAATCCCCTCATTATTCAGTATTTCCAAATATCAAAAACCCAGGTTGAAACAGCAGTAAGTGAGAGCAGGTGCAACCTGGTGCTCAATGCTGAACGTGAACTCGTTACCTTTCTCTGACCATGATGATGGAGGTCTGATTTCTACAATACAACACTATGTTACAGAAGGGGGGGAACGACCGGGGAACGTTGTCTACAGGAAGGGATAAAGCAGTCTTTGTTGGGGCAAATCTCTGAGGACCGGCGGCGGCAGGGTTCAGATGAGAAGATAAAAACATGTATTGCACTTTAACAGTTAGCCTCTGATAGGTGGGCTGAGGGGACCTGCGCCATTTCTCTTTACTGTGCGAGGGGAAGGGTCCCTGCTGTGCAGCTAAGTCATCATATCAGTGTGTAGTGTCCCTACTTTAAAGAGTCCTCTCCTGCCGATGTTCAGGTGTGTATCAGTGTGTAGTGTCTCTACTTTAAAGAGTCCTCTCCTGCTGATGTTCAGGTGTGTATCAGTGTGTAGTGTCTCTACTTTAAAGAGTCCTCTCCTGCTGATGTTCAGGTGTATATCAGTATCTAGTGTCTCTACTTTAAAGAGTCCTCTCCTGCTGATGTTCAGGTGTGTATCAGTGTGTAGTGTCTCTACTTTAAAGAGTCCTCTCCTGCTGATGTTCAGGTGTGTATCAGTGTGTAGTGTCTCTACTTTAAAGAGTCCTCTCCTGCTGATGTTCAGGTGTATATCAGTATCTAGTGTCTCTACTTTAAAGAGTCCTCTCCTGCTGATGTTCAGGTGTATATCAGTACGTAGTGTCTCTACTTTAAAGAGTCCTCTCCTGCTGATGTTCAGGTGTATATCAGTACGTAGTGTCTCTACTTTAAAGAGTCCTCTCCTGCTGGTGTTCAGGTGTATATCAGTATGTAGTGTCTCTACTTTAAAGAGTCCTCTCCTGCTGATGTTCAGGTGTATATCAGTATCTAATGTCTCTACTTTAAAGAGTCCTCTCCTGCTGAAGTTCAGGTGTATATCAGTATCTAGTGTCTCTACTTTAAAGAGTCCTCTCCTGCTGATGTTCAGGTGTATATCAGTATGTAGTGTCTCTACTTTAAAGAGTCCTCTCCTGCTGATGTTCAGGTGGATATCAGTATGTAGTGTCTCTACTTTAAAGAGTCCTCTCCTGCTGATGTTCAGGTGTATATCAGTATCTAGTGTCTCTACTTTAAAGAGTCCTCTCCTGCTGATGTTCAGGTGTATATCAGTATGTAGTGTCTCTACTTTAAAGAGTCCTCTCCTACTGATGTTCAGGTGTATATCAGTATGTAGTGTCTCTACTTTAAAGAGTCCTCTCCTACAGATGTTCAGGTGTATATCAGTATGTAGTGTCTCTACTTTAAAGAGTCCTCTCCTGCCGATGTTCAGGTGTATATCAGTATGTAGTGTCTCTACTTTAAAGAGTCCTCTCCTGCTGATGTTCAGGTGTATATCAGTATGTAGTGTCTCTACTTTAAAGAGTCCTCTCCTGCCTGATGTTCAGGTGTATATCAGTATGTAGTGTCTCTACTTTAAAGAGTCCTCTCCTGCCTGATGTTCAGGTGTATATCAGTATGTAGTGTCTCTACTTTAAAGAGTCCTCTCCTGCTGATGTTCAGGTGTATATCAGTATGTAGTGTCTCTACTTTAAAGAGTCCTCTCCTGCTGATGTTCAGGTGTATATCAGTAGTGTAGTGTCTCTACTTTAAAGAGTCCTCTCCTGCTGATGTTCAGGTGTATATCAGCATGTAGTGTCTCTACTTTAAAGAGTACCTCTCCTGCTGATGTTCAGGTGTATATCAGTATGTAGTGTCTCTACTTTAAAGAGTCCTCTCCTGCTGATGTTCAGGTGTATATCAGTATGTAGTGTCTCTACTTTAAAGAGTCCTCTCCTGCTGATGTTCAGGTGTATATCAGTATGTAGTGTCTCTGCTTTAAAGAGTCCTCTCCTGCTGATGTTCAGGTGTATATCAGTATGTAGTGTCTCTACTTTAAAGAGTCCTCTCCTGCCGATGTTCAGGTGTATATCAGTAAGTAGTGTCTCTACTTTAAAGAGTCCTCTCCTGCCGATGTTCAGGTGTATATCAGTATGTAGTGTCTCTACTTTAAAGAGTCCTCTCCTGCCGATGTTCAGGTGTATATCAGTATGTAGTTTCTCTACTTTAAAGAGTCCTCTCCTGTTGATGTTCAGGTGTATCTCAGTATGTAGTGTCTCTACTTTAAAGAGTCCTCTCCTGCCGATGTTAAGGTGTATATCAGTATGTAGTGTCTCTACTTTAAAGAGTCCTCTCCTGCCGATGTTCAGGTGTATATCAGTATGTAGTGTCTCTACTTTAAAGAGTCCTCTCCTGCTGATGTTCAGGTGTATATCAGTATGTAGTGTCTCTACTTTAAAGAGTCCTCTCCTGCTGATGTTCAGGTGTATATCAGTATGTAGTGTCTCTACTTTAAAGAGTCCTCTCTGCTGATGTTCAGGTGTATATCAGTATGTAGTGTCTCTACTTTAAAGAGTCCTCTCCTGCTGATGTTCAGGTGTATATCAGTATGTAGTGTCTCTACTTTAAAGAGTCCTCTCCTGCTGATGTTCAGGTGTATATCAGTAAGTAGTGTCTCTACTTTAAAGAGTCCTCTCCTGCCGATGTTCAGGTGTATATCAGTATGTAGTGTCTCTACTTTAAAGAGTCCTCTCCTGCTGATGTTCAGGTGTATATCAGTATGTAGTGTCTCTACTTTAAAGAGTCCTCTCCTGCCGATGTTCAGGTGTATATCAGTATGTAGTGTCTCTACTTTAAAGAGTCCTCTCCTGCTGATGTTCAGGTGTATATCAGTATGTAGTGTCTCTACTTTAAAGAGTCCTCTCCTGCTGATGTTCAGGTGTATATCAGTATGTAGTGTCTCTACTTTAAAGAGTCCTCTCCTGCTGATGTTCAGGTGTATATCAGTATGTAGTGTCTCTACTTTAAAGAGTCCTCTCCTGCTGATGTTCAGGTGTATATCAGTATGTAGTGTCTCTACTTTAAAGAGTCCTCTCCTGCTGATGTTCAGGTGTATATCAGTATGTAGTGTCTCTACTTTAAAGAGTCCTCTCCTGCTGATGTTCAGGTGTATATCAGTATGTAGTGTCTCTACTTTAAAGAGTCCTCTCCTGCTGATGTTCAGGTGTATATCAGTATGTAGTGTCTCTACTTTAAAGAGTCCTCTCCTGCTGATGTTCAGGTGTATATCAGTATGTAGTGTCTCTACTTTAAAGAGTCCTCTCCTGCTGATGTTCAGGTGTATATCAGTATGTAGTGTCTCTACTTTAAAGAGTCCTCTCCTGCTGATGTTCAGGTGTATATCAGTATGTAGTGTCTCTACTTTAAAGAGTCCTCTCCTGCTGATGTTCAGGTGTATATCAGTATGTAGTGTCTCTACTTTAAAGAGTCCTCTCCTGCTGATGTTCAGGTGTATATCAGTATGTAGTGTCTCTACTTTAAAGAGTCCTCTCCTGCTGATGTTCAGGTGTATATCAGTATGTAGTGTCTCTACTTTAAAGAGTCCTCTCCTGCTGATGTTCAGGTGTATATCAGTATGTAGTGTCTCTACTTTAAAGAGTCCTCTCCTGCTGATGTTCAGGTGTATATCAGTATGTAGTGTCTCTACTTTAAAGAGTCCTCTCCTGCTGATGTTCAGGTGTATATCAGTATGTAGTGTCTCTACTTTAAAGAGTCCTCTCCTGCCGATGTTCAGGTGTATATCAGTATGTAGTGTCTCTACTTTAAAGAGTCCTCTCCTGCTGATGTTCAGGTGTATATCAGTATGTAGTGTCTCTACTTTAAAGAGTCCTCTCCTGCTGATGTTCAGGTGTATATCAGTATAGTAGTGTCTCTACTTTAAAGAGTCCTCTCCTGCTGATGTTCAGGTGTATATCAGTATGTAGTGTCTCTACTTTAAAGAGTCCTCTCCTGCTGATGTTAGGTGTATATCAGTATGTAGTGTCTCTACTTTAAAGAGTCCTCTCCTGCTGATGTTCAGGTGTATATCAGTATGTAGTGTCTCTACTTTAAAGAGTCCTCTCCTGCTGATGTTAGGTGTATATCAGTATATCAGTAGTGTCTCTACTTTAAAGAGTCCTCTCCTGCTGAGGTTAGGTGTATATCAGTATATCAGTAGTGTCTCTACTGTGCCTATATGCTGCACCACCTCTTTTCACCCTCTGTCTAAAACCAGAGCCCAGTCTGCTCTGATTGGTTAGCTGGCCGGGTCTGTTGTGATTGGTCACCCGCTTAGAGATGCTCCGCCCCTTATCCTATCACGATCTACTGTGTGAGACAATCCCTTCTCCTCGGATTTGAAGAGGTTAGTATTGTTGTGGACTTTATTTAACATATTTGACTCTCCTTTGACTTTTATCTTGCATTCAAGCAAACATCGGGCTCTGCAGGAATCCTCTCTTTACCGGTGTCCATCTTAGGTCCACGAAGACACCTTTATAATCCTGCCTTTTGGTTCACTTCTTGCAAATGGTTTGTAAGACGTCTCGTACATTTTGTTTTGTTCCTCACCGGAGTACAATAATTATCAATCAATCCCATTTATTTATAAAGAACATTTAAAAACAACCCACGTTGACCAAAGTGCTGAACAGAAAAGAGACGGTGGCCAACGCAACCTTTCATAAAACAAATAAAAGAAGCAGCAACGTAAACATGAATACACCAACTCATATGCACACATAAGCAAATACATAGGCAGGCACTATCGGCCAGATTAGGAGTCAACCGCGAGAGAATAAAAGTATGTTTTAACAAACTGCAGTTTCTGTACAAACGTTGGATTCAAAAGGACTACATCTTTACTTTGAACGCCCCTTTAAGGACATCTGTAACACACAACTCATACAGTACACAAAGTACTATTAACTTTATGATTGTTAGAATGATTTTTTTTGGATTGGCAGCAGATATTTCATTCATATGATTTTAATGGTGCTAAAATCTCTTTTCACCTCCATAATGTGCCGCTGGGGATCCCCCCCTATTAAACATGAGCCGGCGTGGTACCAACAGCATCACTTCCTGTATGTCAGCGAGGAGAGAAGGCAACAAAACCACTTCCTCTGGGAAGCCGTGTCAACTGTCCAATGAGCTGCGGTGCGGCTCACATTGGGACTTAAACAGAATACAGGTATGTTTTGTTACATTTTATTGCACATTGAAACCTGAGCCCGGGGGGTAAATACAGAATTATGCCATTTTTCAACAATGCCCTCCCGTTACCGGCTGGATAACTGCCCACAGTCCATGTACACAATTATGTCACTTCCTGCATAAAATGTGACTGCGTGCCCCGGAGCCTCGCAGTTCAACTCAGTCAATGAAATATTGATGAAGGTCCTCGACTTTAGTACCGAGGCCGCAGATCTTTCTCTGGCACTGAAACGGCTTTTAAAACCTCTTAATGTCAGGAAGGAGCTAAAGGCTCAGAGTTCAACGTGAGCCGGCTGTGGAGGAAACTACGGAGGCCATTTTAAATCTACTCTGGTTCAGTTTTACAGTGAGCAAATTAAAGCGGACCAGATTTTATAAAAACAGTCAACGAGAGGTGAGTCTTTAAGAGCTGGGCAATATTTACTTGCATTATTATTTCTGATTTATTTAGAAATATGGGCTCTTCCTGTCCTCGAGTCTCTAAAAGTACAATGGGAGCCAGAGCCTTTTCTTATCAAGCTCCACATTTGTGGAATCAGCTTCCAGTTTGTGTTCGGGCGGCAGACACCCTATCCGTTTTTAAGAGTGCGCTTAAGACCTTCCTTTTTGATAAAGCTTATAGTTAGGGCTGATTAGATTCAGCCCTAGTTTTGCTGATATAGGCTTAGTTTGTCGGGGGACATCTTCCTTCTTCCTTCTCTCTGTCTGTACCTGTGTCCTCTCATGTTCCATTAACCCAGCTTCCCCACATGTCTTTCTTTTTGGTGTCTATATACGCCGGGATCCGGAGACATGGATGATCCTGCGGTCCTGTGTCCTGGATCGCGAGCCCTGGATCTTGAGTCGTGGCTGTGGTCCTGGATCATCGGTCCTGGATGGATATCCTCGTGGACTCATCTTCCTATTATACACACATGCATTTCCAAACATCTGGACTACCTATGTTGCAAATGTATTATCTTTTCAATTTGCACACGGCATCTATTGCACGTCTGTCCGTCCTGGGAGAGGGATCCCTCCTCTGTTGCTCTCCCTGAGGTTTCTCCCATGTTCCCTTTAAACTGTGGGGTTTCTCCGGAAGTGTTTCCTTGTACGATGTGAGGACAAAGGGTCTAAGGACAAAGGGTCTAAGGACAGAGAGTCTGAGGACAGAGGGTCTAAGAACAGAGGGTCTAAGGACAGAGGGTCTGAGGACAGAGGGTCTGAGGACAGAGGGTCTAAGGACAGAGGGTCTGAGGACAGAGGGTCTGAGGACAGAGGGTCTAAGGACAGAGGGTCTGAGGACAGAGGGTCTAAGGACAGAGGGTCTGAGGACAGAGGGTCTGAGGACAGAGGGTCTGA
>NW_027263374.1:50345-67791 GCF_902827115.2 Pseudochaenichthys georgianus
GGAAAACAGCTTCTCAAAAGTCAAGACAGGAAAAAAAGACTTTTCCTGATCGTTATGAATGACTGAGTGTGAGGAGGATAAATCCAGCGAGCTGTCGCAAGCAAACCAAAACAAACGGATCTGTTATTTACAACGAGAACGAGAACTGATTTACGCCCGCCAACGTTCTGAAAAACATAAGAGAGGAAAGAGGGGAGAAATTACATGAATAAACACACACACACACACGCACAGACACACACACACACACACACACACACACACACACACACGCAGCAAAGTCACTTCCAAGGCTCTCTTACAGCATTCACCGCTCTGCATGTTATATTTGGCCTTCACACAAACTCGCACTGTACACACTTTTTAAAATCAGTCGCTGCTTTCACAAAAATATCTCAAGGTATAAGGTGTGTGTGTCTGTGTGTGTGTGTGTGGGGGGGGGGGGGGTATGTGTGTGTGTGTGTTTGATACACTGAATATGTTATTAAACCTTAAACAGGAACAGCATTCGTTGCACTTATATTCCACAGCCTGTCCTCCTACAAAAAAACACCATATAGGCCGATTGTTCAAGCCCTCATTACGACGCAGACACGTTTTAAAGTGCATGTTGTTTCTTACACGACCACTAGAGGTGCTCTAGTGGTCGTGTAAGAAACAACATGCCCCGTTGATTGCAAAGCACTGGAGGGATGTTTATTCACAAATAACCCTCTCTGGAAAATCCTAAATTGTGGAATAGTTTGGCCATTAAAATGCTTTTTGATTCGATTTCTGGCGAGAAGTGTATATTGTACTCTTAGAATCCACGTCCAGTCGATGTGTAGGATCCATAGTTTGATAGATATTACGAAGATGATTTGAGGTCTCGCCAGGAGAACGTGTATGCAGCTTCCATGTAAAGTTAGCGTGGGTGAAAACAAATAGTGTTTTCGGAGTTTAGACACTACAGTTTCCGAAAACACTACACTACCCAGAATCCCCAGCTATCGTTTGGGACTACAACATCCGCCTTGCTTTACAAACCCCGTGATTAGTCATCAAGCCCTGTGATTGGATGTTGGAGTGGCAGTGCGACAAGGTTACGCTGAGTGTCAAACAGCTCTTTGAAATGGAATGGAACCACGGCAGACTTTCCAAAACTGGAATTGGACGGGTCCAGCCCCCGGGTCCAGCCCCCGGGTCCAGCAGCATGCTACTTTGTAATTCTACTCCACTACAATTCAGAGGTTAACCTGGTATTTTTACTCCACTACATTTATTTTAGTTACTTTGCAGATTCTGATTAATGATGTGAAATATAAACAACCCTTAAATCAGACTTTAGTTACACCTGAGTCAGATTCAGGGAAGGTGATTGTCAAGTGCCAAAATAAACTATGCAATATATTGGACGTTAAGTACTTTGTCAGACTTCATATTTATCTATGGATAACCCCAACGTTTAATTCTTATTCAAAAGAAGACCTTAACTTAAAGTATTCTTTAATGTTTAAATAACGCCTTATTAGTTTGTCTGTTTTGCACATCCTCCTGTTAATATCTTTGTTAATAAAACATAATGATATCAAACGTAATATTACTATTCACTTTATTGTGAAATGAAAACAGAACGGTAAAGGAAAATACAGTTTCAGTCTCTCGATTTGAATCTTATGCATCGTACCATGAACCTGTATAGACCTGCAACAGTCAACTGCACGAGGAGTTGGAAAGGTAGTAAATAATATCTTTAAAAACTACAAAAACATCCCTTTCTATCAGCTGTGCACCTTTATGGTGTAAATATAACCTATCTACCAATTGGATCAAATATAAAAGTCAGCCGAATTAGTGTTGATACTGCAAGGAGACGTATTGTGTGAAAATAAATGGACGATGTTGTTTAATTGCTGATATATTTATGGTCCACGTCACGTATTCAGTTTTGGCGGCATCTCTTCCAGTTTGTCAAAAGGTCTTCTGATCAGGGCTCTATAAATAAATATCTACGGCAGATATGTAATATGTAATGCAGCCGAACCGTGTATTACAATGTCGTTATGAGATTACTTTCAAAGAGAAAAGCAAGAACACTCGGAATAAGTTATTATTTAAAAAAAAAAAGGAAAACAAATTCCGATTTCATATCATATAAACACCATATCCCGAAATGCATTGCGGCAAAACCTCTGAAAAAAGAAAGGTGTCTCTCAGAATCGAAAGAGAAAAACCTATGGGAAAAACACGAAAGCATTGTACACAATTTAAACCAATACATGTCGTATAATTAACTATGATAAACTGATGTGTGTTAGTGGATGAGTACTGCAGATATCACAGTTAAATCCTTTGATCATTGGTTTTATTATGAAAACGTGAAGACCGGAAAAACTGTTTTCAACCCGTAACTTTACGTGGAGGCTGCCGCGTACCTCAAATCATCTTCGTAATATCTATCAAACTATAGATCCTACATATCGACTGGACGTGGATTCTAAAAGTACAATATATACTTCTCGCTAGAAATCTAATCAAAAAGCGTTTTAAACACACTATCCTACAATTTAGGATTTTACAGAGAGGGTTATTTGTGAATAAACGACCCTCTGTAACGTTTGCATTCAACGGGAGCACTCGAGGGCGAAAACTTTAAAACGTAATTACAGGACGTATTAAGCGCCTGAACAATCGGCCCATTTGGTCGTATGAGTTGGAGGTGGTTGATATTCCACCTGGCCCTCTTCCACTTTAGTGGACAACGTTGATGTTACATTGGGAAACGTCTCAATTATAAAACTTTATTTCTGTTGCTCTTAAATGTTGCGGTTCCCCTGATAGGGAAGAGGATTGGAGTCACACATTGTTGTTTGGAAGTCTGACGAAAAGTGAAAACACATAGTTCTGAGATTTTCTGGGAGAAAAAAAAAATGTACATCTGAGAAAAAAGCCAGACAACGTTTTTTTTCCCATACCCTTTGTAGAACATAAACTCAAAGGAGGTTCAGTACTCATTCAGTAGGACATGTCAACATATTCTCATTTTATATCATAAAAACTACAAACAATAAAGCCATCAATCTTGAGAAGCAAAGTCCCTACTGTGTTGCACGAAGTCTAATGGAATATTGGGATAATAGCGCCACCATGGGGCAAGTTAGGAAGAGCTGTATCATATAAATCACGAGGCCTCTTCCAATTGTATTTCCCTTTAAAGGTTTTTTTGGAGGTTTCTCTCTGTCCAAATCAAGTGGCAGCACAGCTTATATGAACCCTCAAATGTAGCAGTTAGGCAAGGCAAGGCAAGTTTATTTATATAGCACTTTTCAACGCAAGGCAATTCAAAGTGCTTTACAAAAAAAAATGAAAGACATTAAGCATTAAAAAAGAAAAGCTAATAAAATAAACATTAAGGAAAAATACATGGATAAAAGTTACAGTGCAGTTTAAGATGTGAATAGTTCAATTAAAAGCAGCGACAAAAAGAAAAGTCTTCTTGCTGGATTTGAAAGTAGTCAGAGTTGCAGCGGACCTGCAGGTTTCTGGGAGTTGGTTCCAGATGTTTGGAGCATAATAACTGAACGCTGCTTTACTATTATTATTATTTAGGCTAATAACATTCTTTATCAGAAGCCACAACGCTGCAAGAGTCCATTTAAATGACGGTGGGCAAAGACTAAAGAAGATGCATACACAGTGTGGTTGAAAATAAAAAGCTGGAACACATTAATCATGATATATATCATCAGGAAATGTTCACATCAGCAGAGAGACAAAGAGCTGCGGTTGCGTTACACAAGCCAGAGATGGGTTCCTTTAATGAGGATGAAGGTCGTCTAACGGAGAGGAAATGTTCGTCAGAGTCTCAAGTTATTCATTGAAGAGGACCGAAAAACAAAAAGTGCCACCAAGAGGCTTTTGTGTCTCAGTGTGGTATCGAATTTCACAAAATGAAAATTCATGTAAGAAACATAACGGATTAACCTGACGTGGCACGTACGAGTGATTTAAGAGAATGTTTGCGGTCATGGTGTGCACAAACCCAATGTATAACAATTATGTACAAGACATGTCTCTGTAAACACTCCAAACCCAAAAAAAGAGCAGGGAGAAGAAATCGATCTTATATTACCCCTTTCTCAAAAGTAAATAAATCATAGAAATAGAAATAGATGGTCTGTCCTTCATGTTTTCTTATTCACAGCCAATCATTACAGTCTTGTAGGAAAATAAGAGAAACACAAAAACGTACAAAACATCCCATGAACAAGGAAGAGAGAGACACCCTGACCTGAGTCCTACAGGAGGGGAAAGTGGCGAGGAAATCGTGGAGTTTACTCAACATTTCCATTTACTTAAGTTTCCCTTTAGGTAGGGATTCATCTCACAAGTCACATACTGTACGTTGTGTACGGTAAAATCTTGACAAAAACGAAATAAACTAAAAAGAGACACGAACCACAGAAAAGCGATGCAAGAAGACCACAAAGGGGTGCAAAATAACCTTAAATACGATCCCTTTAATCTGTGGCTCTTGTTCCTACATGTCCGAACCCAAGGGTATAAAAACGTCTGCATGCAATCTGGTATTTTTAGAAACCTCAGGATATATCGGACACGGCCTTTTTGATCTGCCGGCACACTCCAGTGCTCGGCTCAAACAAAGGTCTGAATAAACCTCGGTCAGCCCACTCTCCAGATGGACGGAGAGGAAATACTGAAGAAGTGAAAATTATAGGTGTGATCGTCCTCCTTTAAATAAGACGGTGACCAAGAGTCTCCCGGTGACTCAGCAGGTTATTGTGCGTGTCGTGGACGTCAGCCGTCTGAGAGCGAGTCACAGGAACCTCTGACATTTTAGGAAATATTCACTTTGTTTCTGAGAGTTCAGGCATTTACTTTTATTCATTTTATTTCCACCCATAATAGGATCATTACGCGACAGAAACGCTACTTTTTATAATAGATAGATAGATAGCTAACGTTCGCTAGCTATCTCACTAATAACTATCTAACTATCTAACTAACTATCTCACTAATAACTATCTAACTATCTCCTAGTGGTCAGCACTGTGTGTCCCCCCTTCTGTCAGTGAGAGTTATACTAAAGTGTCCTCATGAGCTTTAGTCTGCAGTCTACTTAAAAATGTCCTCATATCAGATTTGACTGTCATATGTCATCCTGCAGTCACCAACAAAGGATTGATGCTGCTCATTAGAAGGCTATATTTAAAAAGAGAAGTAAAGCACACAAACACTTAGTGATATATTGACAGAAAATCAGAAATGTCTGACATAAATGATCCTCTAAGACAAAAAATACCTAAATACACACAGAGATGTGCATATGCGTGTAACACACACACACACACACACACACACACACACACACACACACACACACACACACACACACACACACACACACACACACACACACACACACACACACACCTTCCCTTTCCTTCCGTTGTCAATGGACAGTCTGTCATAACATTTGCAGGCCACCCTGTGGTGATATTTATTTTTACCATTTATGTGGTTTTATTACGTTTATTGTGTCTCCGTGTGGTTAGGCGTTGGTGGAGCAGTGCTTATAAAGAAGCTGAAAGTTGGAGGAGGTGTGTGTGTGTGTGTGTGTGTGTGTGTGTGTGTGTGTGTGTGTGTGTGTGTGTGTGTGTGTGTGTGTGTGTGTGTGTGTGTGTGTGTGTGTGTGTGTGTGTGTGTGTGTGTGTGTGTGTGTGTGTGTGTGTGTGTGTGTGTGTGTGTGTGTGTGTGTGTGTGTGTGTCTAATCGTGCGTTGAAGGTGTCTACCTTGGCTGCTCTACAGAACTGCATTCATGGGATATTTGGCAGAATGATACGAAAATACTAAAGTTAAACGAGTGGTTTTAGTATACGAAGAGGTGAAGATGTATATATATGTGTGTGTCATCTTAATCCTGGCTGACAGAAAACTAAATGTTAAGATAGCTTAATATTAGACACAAACAATATTGGACTGGAATATTTCCCATTTGAATGTACCAGAAATGCTTTTGAACATTAAAGCATGGAAACATGTCACAGTAGAGACACTCAATACTAATATGAACCTGAAAGTCTTAAAGGTCACCTATCATGCTATTTTTAGGCAATAGCATAGGTCTCAGATATATACAAAAATATTTGTCTATGAAGTGTTTTGCTCAAAATACCAAACAGATCACCCATTCTAGCCATGCCTCATATCCCTCCATTTCACTTCCTGTTCCAAAAGTGCTGATTCTGGGTATAAATAGGTCTCTCTTGAGAATGAGACCCTGTGTCTCAATGAGATTTCCACCTGTCTAAAATGCTGATGAAACGCAAGGATTATTAGATGAAGGATCCTTTCTGAAACAGTCTGGAGCTCAAAGGCTTTCTCTCTTGCCGGTTATACCACAAGGTGAGTTCCTTTTTATTTCCTGCTTCTTCACACACATGCTCTCCAGCACAGGTTAGCTCTGAGTGTTAGCATGCTAATGTAAACACAGACGTGACGTCCAGAACAGTCGGGCATTGTTTCTGATAGCAACTTTCTGATAGGGCGTGAGTCCCGGGCACGGCGCCACGAGGGGGCAAAAGGGGGCATTGCCCCCTCAGTTGTATTATTTGCCCGTTCACTTTGAGCATCATTCATCCATCAAAAAGTACAATCAATCAATCAATCAATCAATCAATCAATCAATCAATCAATCAATCAATCAATGTTTATTTATAGCCCAATATCACAAATGTTACATTTGTCTCAGTGGACTTCACAGTGTGTACAGAATATCAGTATGACAATACGACACCCTCTGTCCTTAGACCCTCTGTCCTTAGACCCTCTGTCCTCAGACCCTCTGTCCTTAGACCCTCTGTCCTTAGACCCTCTGTCCTTTCTGACCCTTACACTGGCTCCCTATAGAACATAGGATAGAATTTAAAATTCTTCTTCTCGCCTACAAAGCCCTTAATGGGCAGGCGCCATCTTACCTTAAAGAACTCATGATACCCTACTGGCCTACTAGGGCATTGCGTTCCCAGAATGCAGGGTTGTTGGTTGTTCCTCGAGTCTCTAAAAGTACAATGGGAGCCAGAGCCTTTTCTTATCAAGCTCCACATTTGTGGAATCAGCTTCCAGTTTGTGTTCGGGCGGCAGACACCCTATCAGTTTTTAAGAGTGCGCTTAAGACCTTCCTTTTTGATAAAGCTTATAGTTAGGGCTGATTAGATTCAGCCCCTAGTTTTGCTGATATAGGCTTAGTTTGTTGGGGGACATCTTCCTTCTTCCTTCTCTCTGTCTGTACCTGTGTCCTCTCATGTTCCATTAACCCAGCTTCCCCACATGTCTTCCTTTTGGTGTCTATATACGCCGGGATCCGAAGTCATGGATGATCCTGCGGTCCTGTGTCCTGGATCGCGAGCGCTGGATCTTGAGTCGTGGCTGTGGTCCTGGATCATAAGTCCTGGATGGATATCCTCGTGGATTCATCTTCCTATTATACACACATGCATTTCCAAACATTTGGACTGCCTATGTTACAAATGTATTATCTTTTCAATTTACACACGGCATCTATTGCACGTCTGTCCGTCCTGAGAGAGGGATCCCTCCTCTGTTGCTCTCCCAGAGGTTTCTCCCATGTTCCCTTTAAACTGTGTGTTTTTTCCGGAAGTTTTTCTTCTGAAGGAAAAACTTCCGGAGAAAACCCACATTTGCAACATAGGTAGTCCAGATGTTTGGAAATGCATGTGTGTATAATAGGAAGATGAATCCACGAGGATATCCATCCAGGACCGATGATCCAGGACCACAGCCACGACTCAAGATCCAGCGCTCGCGATCCAGGACACAGGACCGCAGGATCATCCATGACTCCGGATCCCGGCGTATATAGACACCAAAAAGAAAGACATGTGGGGAAGCTGGGTTAATGGAACATGAGAGGACACAGGTACAGACAGAGAGAAGGAAGAAGTAAGATGTCCCCCGACAAACTAAGCCTATATCAGCAAAACTAGGGGCTGAATCTAATCAGCCCTAACTATAAGCTTTATCAAAAAGGAAGGTCTTAAGCGCACTCTTAAAAACGGATAGGGTGTCTGCCGCCCGAACACAAACTGGAAGCTGATTCCACAAATGTGGAGCTTGATAAGAAAAGGCTCTGGCTCCCATTGTACTTTTAGAGACTCGAGGAACAACCAACAACCCTGCATTCTTGGAACGCAATGCCCTAGTAGGACAGTAGGGTATAATGAGTTCTTTAAGGTAAGATGGCGCCTGCCCATTAAGGGCTTTGTAGGCGAGAAGAAGAATTTTAAATTCTATCCTGTGTTCTATAGGGAGCCAGTGTAAGGCAGCCAGAACAGGAGTAATGTGGTCCCTTTTCCTAACTCTGGTTAGTACACGAGCTGCAGCATTTTGAATCAGCTGAAGCGACTTGACTGACTTCTTGGTACTCCCTGATAATAAAGAGTTACAATAATCCAGCCTAGAAGTAACAAATGCATGGACTAGTTTCTCTGCATCGTTTTGAGGCAAGATATGCCTGATTTTTGCAATGTTACGTAGATGGAAGTAGGCGGTCCTTGAAATTGATTTTATGTGGGCGTTAAAGGATAAATCCTGATCAAATATAACACCAAGATTCCTTACAGTCTCACTGGAGGCCAAATTAATGCCATCCATAGTTAGTATGTCTTTAGATAATTTGTTTCGTAGATTCTTCAGGGCCAAGTACAATAACTTCAGTTTTGGTCGTGTTTAACATCAAAAAGTTTAAGGTCATCCACGTTTTTAAGTCCTTAAGGCAGTCTTGAATTTTATTTAGATGATTAATTTCATCAGGCTTGATTGATAATTATAGTTGAGTATCATCCGCATAACAATGAAAGTTTACAGAATGATTCCTTATAATATTGCCTAACGGAAGCATATATAATGTGAACAAAATAGGTCCGAGCACTGAGCCCTGTGGTACTCCATGGCTAACTTTGGTTTGCGTGGAAGATTCATCGTTAACACGTACAAACTGAGAGCGTTCAGATAGATAGGACCTAAACCAGCCTAAAGCAGTTCCCTGTATGCCAACTAAGTGCTCTAGTCTTTGCAATAGGATATCATGGTCGATAGTATCAAATGCAGCACTGAGATCGAGCAAAACAAGAATAGAGACAAGTCCCTTGTCTGAGGCTCTTAGAATGTCATTTGTGACTTTAACCAGAGCTGTCTCTGTGCTATGATGTGTTCTAAAGCCAGACTGAAAATCTTCAAATAAATCATTGTTTTTTAAGTAATCACACAGCTGTTTTGCGACCGCTTTCTCAAGAATCTTTGAGAGGAACGGAAGATTAGAAATAGGTCTATAGTTGGCTAAAACCTCTGGATCGAGGTTGTGCTTTTTAAGAAGCAGTTTTATCACTGCTACTTTGAATGATTGTGGAACATAGCCTGATAATAAAGACATATTCATAATATTTAATAAAGAAGTGCTAATTAATGGAAAAACTTCCTTCAACAGCTTGGTTGGAATTGGGTCTAACATGCACGTTGATGGTTTACAAGAGAGAATCATTGAATGTAATTGTTCAAGGTTAATGGCTGAAAAGCATTCTAGTTTACTATCTAGTGTAATATTAGAACTTACGTTTCCGGGAGCTGTTGATAACACTATACTGGTCAAAGGCAAGAGGTCATTAATTTTGTTTCTAAGAGTAACAATTTTATCGTTAAAAAAGCACATAAAATCATTACTACTGAGTGCTATGGGAATAGAAGGCTCAATCGAGCTGTGGCTCTCTGTCAGCCTGGCTACAGTGCTGAAAAGAAATCTTGCAATAAATAAACATTGATTGATTGATTGATTGATTGATTGATTATGTATTATATCAACCGTATTGGTACAATGAGCATTTAGTCTATCTAGCCATCTAGTGACGGATTTTGGAACATTGATTTGATTTTCCTCGTGGCAGTTAGACTCTAGAGGCAAACCAGGGGACTTTATTTTTATTTTTAATCTGTGTCCGTCCATTTGGTGTAGTATTTGATCCAATATTACATTCGATTTATATATTAGTCACTTTCCTATGAAATGCCAGGTTTTAGGCCTTGATTTGAACATTCAATCCTGGAAATAAAAAATCAACCAGATTAATGTTTCTTTAATCCTGACTAGAGGTAAGTAAATCTGATAGGAAGACGAGTTAAGAGATAGAGGAGAAAAGGTTATGGTATAATTACAGAGCCTGTCAATTTATAAATTGAGGAAATCAATGTTAGTCTGTTAACCAAAGTGCAGCCATCTATCTATCTACTATTAAAGATCAGAGGAACAGAACAGAATGAGAGGGGTAAATCCGGAATAAAGAAGCAAAGAGATTGTAAAGCAGTGAGAAGGAAAAAAGCTCGGTGTGTCAATTCATTACATTGCCAGTATTTTTCGTTGTTGCGCAAAAAAAATCGCCCCTCGGATTTTTTAACAGCCCCCTCGGTAATTCCATCCTGGAGCCGGGCCTGTTGGGTCCACATCTCAGATATTACGTCATATCGGACGCAAATCTGGATCAGTTCCGTTGTAGCCCCGTCTTTAGAGATTTGGGTACGGAGGAAAAGAGAGAGGGTTTTATTTTCTGACGCTGCGTGAGTTCCCCGACACACCGGGGACACACCGGGGACACATCTGTAGGTATAAAAGACATCAAAAAGTGCATTTTGCATGATAGGTCCCCTTTAAGTTAAATATGAGTTAGCTCAAAGGTACAACAGTACTGTAAAGATCTATCATTAAATATAGGATGAAGTCTTCTTTATCCTTTAATTGTATGTCATTGTGAGCATCAGCCAAATACACAATCATTATTGCATGTGATATATATTTGTAGATAAATAAAGACATAAAAAATAACGTTAACACACCAGATAGACGGAGATGAGTATGGAGGTTTGACGTTTTTAAATGTGGGGGTATCGTATCCGGTGTAGACGACATTTGATACTGTGTGTTTTCGTGCATCTTAAGTGTGTGTCTGTGTGTGTGTGTGTGTGTGTGTGTGTGTGTGTGTGTGTGCGCGTGTGTGTGCGTGTGTGTGTGTGTGTGTGTGTGTGTGTGTGTGTGTGTGTGTGTGTGTGTGTGTGTGTGTGTGTGTGTGTGTGTGTGTGTGTGTGTGTGTGTGTGTGTGTGTGTGTGTGTGTGTGTGTGTGTGTGTGTGTGTGTGTGTGTGTGTGTGTGTGTGTGTGTGTGTGTCTGCAGGTGCTGGCCATATTGAAAGAAAGGGAAGACAAAGAGGGAAGGCGAAGTCGAGGCGACAGGTACTTGGCAGCTCACAACCGGAGTAATGCAGCTTAAACAGCCCCCCCACCCACACGCATGGACACACTTACAAGAGCCAGACAATCACACACACACACACACACACACACACACACACACACACACACACACACACACACACACACACACACACACACACAAAGAGACACACAAAAACATGCATACCTCTGTGTACAGACACATAACTTAGGGACTACGTCAACTTAAATAGATGCATCGAAACACACGTAGAGGGAAACATGGAAGGCCACTTGTACACATTTTAACATTCCGACACAAAGTAGTAGTTTACACAGACACACACACACACAAACACACACACACACACACACACACACACACACACACACACACACACACACACACACACACACACACACACACATGGAGAAACATGCATAGCGCTGTGTAGGGACACATTTCTTAGCTTGTACGTCAACTTAAGCAGAGGGAAACATGGAGAGAGACCTGCAACGATTTTACGATATCTACATATAGTTGCTGTTTACACTTACACACACTCTCTCACACACACACACACACACAACACACACAACACACACACACACACACACACACACACACACACACACACACACACACACTCTCATACACACACACAAACACACACACAATACACAGATAAACGTATCCAATTACTAGGGACCTACATTATTTTGTCCCCAGACCGTCAGAGGTCCCCATGATGTTGCTGTGTAAATAAAATGATGTCCCCAAATAGTGATGAATACCAACACCCACACACAGACAAAATATGTGAATGAGTAATTCCTCCTCCTGCAGATGTAACACTCACACTTTGTGTATCCTAGGTATGTGCTTCAACGGAAATACACACTATCACACCATTATAACACACACACAACCGTCAGAGGTCCCCATCATAACTGTGTACACAATCTGATGGCCCTCAATCTTAATAAATACCAATGCATGCACACACACACACACACACACACACACACACACACACACACACACACACACACACACACACACACACACACACACACACACACACACACACGCACAGAGCAGAAGGGGGGATGCAAATAGGAGGAAACAGACAAATTATCTGTCTCTCCTGGAATGCCTTGATAGAGAAGAGCGTCGGCCAAACGCTGCGACTGGAGACTGTTAAATAATCCATACCACCCGAGGAGCTTGCTGACTTTCTGAATGAAAACAGAACGTGCGTGTGTGTGTGAGTCTCATGTTCCTCTATATGCTGACTATGATAAATACACCAGTGAAGCGTTGCCCGGCCAGAGTGAAACAGACAGAAAATAAATCATCCGAAACTTTTTCGTATAAATAAATGTCTGTTTCGCTGCTCGGCGTTTCCGAATGTTATACAGATTTATTTCCGACTGAGTGATTCACAGCTTGAATTTGGCGTGGTCACTGAATACCAGAGGTGGCGGAAGAAGTACTCAGACCCTTTACGCGGGTAAAAGTAGAAGTACCTCAGTCTAAAAATACTCTACTTACAGAGTATCTTAAGCTAAATGTACATTCATTACTTTATGAATATAATATTAGAGACCATTTAAATATTCTGCTTTTATCACTTGCAAATACATTTAGAAAAACACATTATATGCCGATATGATATAGACTGGGAGGGGGTTGGATTGCTTCATTTTGATGGTTTGTGGAGCACTTTGTGTTAGTGTCCGTATAAAAAAAGGTATATATAAAGTTTGGTTGATTGATCAAACACCTGCAAAGCCTTAGAGAACATTTAAAATATCTTATAGATTTCTATATTCTTCCGGAGATAGATTCTAAGTGCAAGAAAGAGAAGTGTGCAGGAATTATTCAAGCCTCGATTTAAATAATGTTAAAATAGCACCATTTTATTCACTTTATGTAGCCTTGTCCCTCTTCCGATTTAGCATTAGCAGCATTGTAAACAATGAGTTTTATCAGAGATCATTCTCAGCTACCTAGCGAACTTTAGCTACCTAGCGAACGATAGCTATCTATATATCTATCTATCTGTCTATCACTGTAAACAGCTTTTTTCTTTTTTTCTTCTACATAGTTAGTTAGCTTACCTTAGCTACAACTCTAACAAGCTAGCTAATGTGTTCTTTCTATCTACGTTTTTAGTTAGCTTACCTTAGCTACCACTCTAACAAGTTAGCTAAGGTTTGCTTTCTATCTACGTTCTTAGTTGGCTTACCTTAGCTACCACTCTAACAAGCTAGCTAATGTTTGCTTTCTATCTACGCTGTTAGTTAGCTTAACTTAGCTACCACTCTAACAAGCTAGCTAATGTTTGGCTTCTACCTACGCTGTTAGTTAGCTTACCTTAGCTACCACTCTAACAAGCTAGCTAACGTTTGCTTTCTATCTACGCTGTTAGTTAGCTTACCTTAGCTACCACCCTAACAAGCTAGCTAATGTTTGCTTTCTATCTACGCTGTTAGTTAGCTTACCTTAGCTACCACTCTAACAAGCTAGCTATTGTTTGGTTTCTACCTACGCTGTTAGTTAGCTTACCTTAGCTACCACTCATGTTAACAAGCTAGCTAGCAGATGTTGGCTATCTAGCTAGCCTCACAGCTCAAAACATTGCTGCAAATTCTCAAATATATCTTTTTAGATAAAGTAATAACATATTGGCAATCAAAATAGTTAGTTTCTCGACTATTATTACGTAATAAAAGTTCATTTTAAAGCTCAAAAACGGTTTCTTCGGCAAGTAATGGTTGATACAGCTGGCGACACTATGCTAAGTAAAATAAATTACGCTTTAACTGGAAGAACCAACACATAATAAAGCAGTGTGGACCAAGAGCAGACCAAACATACGGTAAATGAGAACACAAAAATAATGTACAGACAATAATATGAGTTAAGTATTTGTCCCAAACATTTGGATAGTTTTGACAAAATATCCTAAAACCCAGGGCTGCCAACACTCACGCATTGAGCGTGAGAGTCACGCAATCAACCCATATCTCACGCACTCACGCCACACTTGCCTTTCCTCACGCTAAGTTTTGGTCCAAAATAAATGTATATAAAAATAAAGTGAAGGAACAGAAAACCGAGCGGTCTACGAAATGAGACGGTCTTCTGGCTTAGTTCAGTAAAGTTGGAACGATATTGGGAGGTTCTGATTTCACGGATCAATAACTCATGAACAAAACGTTATTCAGACACAGATGACGTCTCCTAAGTGCCGTGGTAAGGATGACAACGAACTACAATCACATGTTGATCAAAAAAGCCAATACGCTCCGTCCTCCGAGCTGGACACATCACATTGGTCTCTATCCGCAGCCGGAGAAGAAACGAGTGCTCAGGGACCGTCTGCAAAGTTCAGCTCCCAAAAAAGAGAATACAATAATATTCAAACACTATTATACAGTATATTTCTACCAAACTCACTATGTGCATTGTTGTTGTTAGCATCTGGTTAGCTAGCTGCGCTAACGGATATTAGAAGCTGTTTCTAAAACAAGGAGAGGGAGAGCTCTGTCCTGTCAGACTGAGAGAGAACTACAGCTCAGTGAGGTAAGGGACTCTGTTTAGATAGTTAACTTTAGTCTAGTTACCTCAGTGGGTCTCAAACGCTTTGGACACCATTTATGAGAATAAATGAAAAACAGTTATGAAAATCTATATGACAGTAAAACAAGAATACAGTTTAAAGGGGAGTGATTTGTAAAATATCCATAGAGAAAAAGAAAATCTGTTTACAGTGCTGTTTCATCTGGGTGTTGAGAGAGGTATCAATACATTTGTAACACTGTACACAGGAACGTTTCTTTTTTCGGTTCACCAAAAAAATAAATCTCACTCCAAGCTGAACTCAAATGTTGGCAGCCCTGTAAAAACTGATGAATATATTGTTGTTTGCATCCCTGATACGACTGCTAACCTGTCTTTGTTCCACAGTCTGTAAGAAAACCTGCAGAAAATCATTGAATTTGTTCTCCGTTCAATTTATTCCCGTAGTTCTTTTCCCCATTCATAAGTAACGGCCGGGTATCAGATGCCATGATCTGTTTCCTCTTACCCATAAAATGTTGCGTTACCTTAACTCGGTCGTTTCCTGTCTGTGCTTCAGGTTTCATTCTGACTACTGACCCTCTACATGTGGACTGTAATATGATGAAGCAGAAGTGTTTAATTTGTCCAGATGTGCCAACGTTTGAGTAAACTGCTAGAAATGTGAGCAATATATAATACTTTCTCAAGATATCAAATTCCTGATGTTTTTCATAATTCTCCCTTTTTCAGAAATCTCACTTATTATAAAAAGTTATGTTTTTAATTCAGCAGGCGTTAACGGGATAATTAGGAAACAAAAAAGGTATTTCCTTAAAGTTAATACAAAAAATCTGAATCCTGTTTCAGTTCAAAGAAAAGTGGATTACTAGCATGATTATTAAAGTGTTATTAAAACCGTAACAAGAGCATATAGAGGATCAGATGTTATCTCTTCTCTGTCAGCAGTTCTGAGGCTAATACTTAAAGTGTGAATCTATACCTCTACTGCCTGAATCTGCTTCATGAAATCTTCATTTTGACATCTTAATTTTTTATTAACACGGGTCCCTAATCATCTTCTTTTTTATTCCCAAATTCAGACTTATTTTCCAAAATCTGACTTTTTTCATAATTCAAACTTTTTTCCAAATGCCGATTGTTTTTAAAAAGTCAAAGTTTTTCAAAAAAATTGTCATATTTTCTCCCAAAATGTCTGACTTATTTCACAATTCTAACTGAACATGTTTAACTGTTTTTCTAATTTTTGACTATTTTTTCTCCAAACACTCTCTTTCAAATTCCCCACTTTTTTCCTAATTCTCATTTTTTCCACAAAATCTCACTTTTTTCAAATTCCCGACAGTTTTCTCAATTCTAACTGAAAGTGACTGTTCTAATTTTCGACTGTTTATTTTCCAAAATCTCACTTTTTCAAATTCCTGACATTTTTCAAAATTATCAAACAATCTCACTTTTTTCAATTTCAGGTTTTCCTTCAGATAAATCACTTTTAAACCCAAATATCTCGGTTTCATTCAATGTCACATTTTTCTGTTGTCTTACTTAATACACTTCTGTAAATACATTTTCTTGATTTGTCTTTTCTCCTAGTTATTTGCATTGCATTTGACTTTTGAGGTCATCCGAAAGTGACGGAAAGTAATCAGTTTACTTTCATTTTGTGATAGATATTGATAAGCTAACCCTCCCAACCCCAAGTATAGCATACATATATATATATATACGTGTTAGCGGCCAGTTCCTGTAACAAGAACTCATATTTTTCCTCAAACTGTTTTGTAAAAGTGAAAAATGTGTCCTGGCCATAGAGCAAAAGCACACAGGTGGTCAAAATGTTTTACATCGTTTTATTTTTTCAAAGAACTTCTGGCAACAGAAGGAGGACACGAGGGGAGCGGTGCTGATTGATGAATCACGAGCAATGATATCTCTTCTTTTCAACACCTGGTTATGATCATGGCTCACAGAGTGAGGCTGATTGTGTGTGTGTGTGTGTGTGTGTGTGTGTGTGTGTGTGTGTGTGTGTGTGTGTGTGTGTGGGTGTGTGTGTGTGTGTGTGTGTGTGTGTGTGTGTGTGTGTGTGTGTGTGTGTGTGTGTGTGTGTGTGTGTGTGTGTGTGTGTGTGTGTGTGTGTGTGTGTGTGTGTGTGTGTGTGTGTGTGTGTGTGTGTGTGTGTGTGTGTGTGTGTGTGTGTGTGTGTGCATGTGCGTGTGTGTGCTCAGTATCAGGCTCTGTGTGTGGCCATGAGAGGGAGAGTCCTCCCCTCCAGTGAAAGTGGAATGATGTTTATGGTTTAGATTAGTGGTTGATAAAACTTAAAAAGAAAGGGTGGAAAAGAACATGATATCATTATTATTTTATAAATCATTTGTAAGCTGGTCTCCCAGCTCTGTGTTGAGCTTCTTGCAGCGTTTTGTATCTGCAGCGCTTTTAGAAACGTTGCCATGGGGATATTGATGTCTTAATTGATACATAGCATTACAGGGTTATGATTAGAGGGAGGGTGTCTGGGTCAGTGAAGGACAGAGAGTGATGGACTAGAGGGGACAAAGAAGACCAATGTCCCTCAGAAACATGAG
>NW_027263375.1:0-67500 GCF_902827115.2 Pseudochaenichthys georgianus
AATACCACATAGTATACTATCTTGAAAACATCCAAAAAAACAACAACAAACATGTCCCATATGGTCTAGCGGTTAGGATTCCTGGTTTTCACCCAGGTGGCCCGGGTTCAACTCCTGGTATGGGAATAGGTTTTTTATTAGGTTAGTTTAGTTTGTCTAAAATATGCAAAAACGATATATTTTGGTATCTCGAAAATATGCAAAAAAATAACAATTAACATGTCCTATATGGTCTAGCCGTCAGGATTCCTGGTTCTCACCCATTTGGCCCGGGTTCAACTCCCGGTATGGGAATAGGATAATTATTAGTTTAGTTTGTCTAAAATATGCAAAATACCACATAGTATAGTTTTTCGAAAATATGCAAAAAAATCACAATTAACATGTCCCATATGGTCTAGCCGTCAGGATTCCTGGTTCTCACCCATGTGGCCCGGGTTCAACTCCCGGTATGGGAATAGGATAATAATTAGTATAGTTTAGTTTGTCTAAAATATGCAAAATACCACATAGTATACTATCTTGAAAACATGCAAAAAAAAAACAATAAACATGTCCCATATGGTCTAGCGGTTAGGATTCCTGGTTCTCACCCAGGTGGCCCGGGTTCAACTCCCGGTATGGGAATAGGACAATAATTAGTATAGTTTAGTTTTTCTAAAATATGTAAAATACCACATAGTATACTATCTTGAAAACATGCAAAAAAACAACAACAAACATGTCCCATATGGTCTAGCGGTTAGGATTCCTGGTTCTCACCCAGGTGGCCCGGGTTCAACTCCCGGTATGGGAATAGGATAATTATTAGTTTAGTTTGTCTAAAATATGCAAAATACCACATAGTATACTATCTTGAAAACATGCAAAAAAACAACAATAAACATGTCCCATATGGTCTAGCGGTTGGGATTCCTGGTTCTCACCCAGGTGGCCCGGGTTCAACTCCCGGTATGGGAATAGGATAATTATTAGTTTAGTTTGTCTAAAATATGCAAAATACCACATAGTATAGTTTTTCGAAAATATGCAAAAAATAACAATTAACATGTCCCATATGGTCGAGCTGTCAGGATTCCTGGTTCTCACCCATGTGGCCCGGGTTCAACTCCCGGTATGGGAATAGGATAATAATTAGTATAGTTTAGTTTGTCTAAAATATGCAAAATACCACATAGTATACTATCTTGAAAACATGCAAGAAAACAACAATAAACATGTCCCATATGGTCTAGCGGTTAGGATTCCTGGTTTTCACCCAGGTGGCCCGGGTTCAACTCCCGGTATGGGAATAGGATAATTATTAGTATAATTTAGTTTATCTAAAATATGCAAAATACCACATAGTATACTATCTTGAAAACATGCAAAAAAACAACAACAAACATGTCCCATATGGTCTAGCGGTTAGGATTCCTGGTTTTCACCCAGGTGGCCCGGGTTCAACTCCCGGTATGGGAATAGTATATTAATTAATTAGTATAGTTTAGTTTGTCTAAAATATACAAAATACCACATAGTATACTATCTTGAAAACATGCAAAAAAACAACAATTAACATGTCCCATATGGTCTAGCCGTCATGATTCCTGGTTCTCACCCATGTGGCCCAGGTTCAACTCCCGGTATGGGAATAGGATAATAATTAGTATAGTTTAGTTTGTCTAAAATATGCAAAATACCACATAGTATAGTTTCTCGAAAAGATGCAAACAAATAACAATTAACATGTCCCATATGGTCTAGCCGTCAGGATTCCTGTTTCTCACCCATGTGGCCCGGGTTCAGCTCCCGGTATGGGAATAGGATAATAATTAGTATAGTTTAGTTTGTCTAAAATATGCAAAATACCACATAGTATACTATCTTGAAAACATGCAAAAAAACAACAATAAACATGTCCCATATGGTCTAGCCGTCAGGATTCCTGGGGGGTATACTACGAAGCAGGATTTTCGCTTAGCCGGCTAAATTCAGGGGAAACTCCGGCTTTCCAGTCCTACGAAGCTGGTTCTCTTTTTAGCAGGCTAGATCTCCATGGTAATTTATGCTTAGCGGCTAACCTGGTCGGGACCAGGGGCCTATACTACGAACCTGGTTCAACCTAACCTGGATATGTTTGAGTTAGCCGGTTGGCCTAATCCAAAACATACGCGCTCTCGCTAAACTGTACTACGACGCTGGTTATCAAGTGGATCGCTCAAGCCAGCCGTGTCCTATCTAGTTAGGTGCGCGTTCACATGAAAGGGGTGGTATTTGGAGCATTCGACCAATCACAAACATGGAGAAGCGCACTGACAGCGCAGCGTCATACTTCCTGAATGAAAAGTGAACTTTAATACTAGTCAAAAATGAAGAAGTTAAACTTTAAACATCCATGACTTAAACACTTGATCCAGGATCAAAGCCACATAGCTGCACCTGCAAGGTGAATACAGCTGGTAACAGAAAAAGTGTTTGAATGCGTACATTAACAGGTTTATGATATCACTGCCCCGTCTCTAAAACACGATCTGACTTTCATTACATTTGTCTCGAGTGTTTCGTCAACTTATGTGTTGCTTAAAATAATACTTCTGCATACAGTATGTGACACTGTGAGTGTTGCACCCAGATACGGCTCAGCTGACTCAGATAAGGAGATATATGATACATTATGAAGTGATATGCCGCGGACTGTACTTAATGTACTCTGATCCGGTTACTTATGTTGTGGCAGATATGTAAGTAAGCTTTCTTAACGCTAATGTTATAATAGTCAGATTGCTCTGAAGATGGAGGTGATATTCTATTCATGTTCACGTTCACACAGTCGGTGATTTTTGCCGGCCGTCTTTCCTGCGACGGCAGTTTTTCTGTATTTCCTTTCTCCTGTAATATGACTTGATCGCTTTAAACTCCGCACACTGAGCTCTGATTGGTCAGCAGGCGGTGCTTTCACTGAGTTGAGCTCTTAGCCTGCAACCTAACCTGGTCCCGACCAGGTTAGCTGCTTAGCATATATTACCATGGAGATCTAGCCTGCTAAAAAGAGAACCAGCTTCGGATGACCGGAAAGCCGGAGTTTTCCCTGAATTTAGCCGGCTAAGCGAAAATCCTGCTTCGCAGTATACCCCCCAGGTTAGGTTGCAGGCTGAGAGCTCAATTCAGTGAAAGCACCGCCTGCTGACCAATCAGAGCTCAGTGTGCGGAGTTTAAAGCGATCAAGTCATATTACAGGAGAAAGGAAATACAGAAAAGCTGCCGTCGCAGGAAAGACGGCCGGCAAAAATCACCGACTGTGTGAACGTGAACGTGAACATCAATAGAATATCACCTCCCATCTTCAGAGCAATCTGACTATTATAACATTAGCGTTAAGAAAGCTTACTTAAATATCGACCACAACATAAGTAACCGAATCAGAGTACATTAAGTACAGTCCGCGGCATATCACTTCATAATGTATCATATATCTCCTTATCTGAGTCAGCTGAGCCGTATCTGGCCGTACAACACTCACAGTGTCACATACTGTATGCAGAATTATTATTTTAAGCAACACATTAAGTTGACGAAACACTCGAGACAAATGTAATTAAAGTCAGATCGTGTTTTAGACGGGGCAGTGATATCATAAACCTGTTAATGTACGCATTCAAACACTTTTTATTTTGCCAGCTGTATTCACCTTGCAGGTGCAGCTCTGTGGCTTTGATCCTGGATCAAGTGTTTAAGTCATGGATGTTTAAAGTTTAACTTCTTCATTTTTGACTAGTATTAAAGTTAACTTTTCATTCAGGAAGTATGACGCTGCGCTGTCAGTACGCTTCTCCATGTTTGTGATTGGACGAATGCTCCAGATACCACCCCTTTCATGTCAACGCGCACCTAACTAGATAGGACACAGCTGGCTTGAGCGATCCACTTGATAACCAGCGTCGTAGTACAGGTTAGCGAGAGCGCGTATGTTTTGGATTAGGCCAACCGGCTAACTCAAACATATTCAGGTTAGGTTGAACCAGCTTCGTAGTATAGGCCCCTGGTTGTCACCCAAGTGGCCCGGGTTCAACAACCGGTATGGGAATAGGATAATTATTAGTATAATTTAGTTTATCTAAAATATGCAAAATACCACATAGTATACTATCTTGAAAACATGCAAAAAAACAACAACAAATATGTCCCATATGGTCTAGCGGTTAGGATTCCTGGTTTTCACCCAGGTGGCCCGGGTTCAACTCCCGGTATGGGAATAGGATCATTATTAGTTTAGTTTGTCTAAAATATGCAAAATACCACATAGTATAGTTTTTCGAAAATATGCAAAAAAAAACAATTAACATGTCCCATATGGTCTAGCGGTTAAGATTCCTGGTTCTCACCCAGGTGGCCTGGGTTCAACTCCCGGTATGGGTATAGTATATTAATTAATTAGTATAGTTTAGTTTTTCTAAAATATGCAAAATAACACATAGTATACTATCTTGAAAACATGCAAAAGAACAACAATAAACATGTCCCATATGGTTTAGCCATCAGGATTCCTGGGGGGTATACTGCGAAGCAGGATTTTCGCTTAGCCGGCTAAATTCAGGGAAAACTCCGGCTTTCCGGTCCTACGAAGCTGGTTCTCTTTTTAGCAGGCTAGATCTCCATGGTAATATATGCTAAGCAGCTAACCTGGTCGGGACCAGGTTAGGTTGCAGGCTAAGAGCTCAACTCAGTGAAAGCACCGCCTGCTGACCAATCAGAGCTCAGTGTGCGGAGTTTAAAGCGATCAAGTCAGATTACAGGAGAAAGGAAATACAGAAAAGCTGCCGTTGCAGGAAAGACGGCCGGCAAAAATCACCGACTGTGTGAACGTGAACATTAATAGAATATCATCTCCATCTTCAGAGCAATCTGACTATTATAACATTAGTGTTAAGAAAGCTTACTTAAATATCTGCCACAACATAAGTAACCGGATCAGAGTAACATTAAGTACAGTCCGCGGCATATCACTTCATAATGTATCATATATCTCCTTATCTTAGTCAGCTGAGCCGTATCTGGCCGTGCAACACTCACAGTGTCACATACTGTATGCAGAAGTATTATTTTAAGCAACACGTAAGTTGACGAAACACTCGAGACAAATGTAATTAAAGTCAGATCGTGTGTTAGACGGGGCAGTGATATCATAAACCTGTTAATGTACGCATTCAAACACTTTTTCTTTTGCCAGCTGTATTCACCTTGCAGGTGCAGCTCTGAGGCTTTTATCCTGGATAAAGTGTTTAAGTCATGGATGTTTAAAGTTTAACTTCTTCATTTTTGACTAGTATTAAAGTTCACTTTTCATTCAGGAAGTATGACGCTGCGCTGTCAGTACGCTTCTCCATGTTTGTGATTGGTCGAATGCTCCAAATACCACCCCTTTCATGTGAACGCGCACCTAACTAGATAGGACACGGCTGGCTTGAGCGATCCACTTGATAACCAGCGTCGTAGTACAGTTTAGCGACAGCGCGTATGTTTTGGATTAGGCCAACCGGCTAACTCAAACATATCCAGGTTAGGTTGAACCAGGTTCGTAGTATAGGCCCCTGGTTCTCACCCAGGTGGCCCGGGTTCAACTCCCGGTATGGGAATAGGTTTTTTATTAGATTAGTTTAGTTTGTCTAAAATATGCAAAATACCACATAGTATAGGCCTACTATCTTGAAAACATGCAAAAAAACAACAACAAACATGTCCCATATGGTCTAGCGGTTAGGATTCCTGGTTCTCACCCAGGTGGCCTGGGTTCAACTCCCGGTATGGGAATAGGTATTTTATTAGATTAGTTTAGTTTGTCAAAAATATGCAAAAACGATATATTTTGGTATCTCGAAAATATGCAAAAAAATAACAATTAACATGTCCTATATGGTCTAGCCGTCAGGATTCCTGGTTCTCACCCATTTGGCCCGGGTTCAACTCCCGGTATGGGAATAGGATAATTATTAGTTTAGTTTGTCTAAAATATGCAAAATACCACATAGTATAGTTTTTCGAAAATATGCAAAAAAATAACAATTAACATGTCCCATATGGTCTAGCCGTCAGGATTCCTGGTTCTCACCCATGTGGCCCGAGTTCAACTCCCGGTATGGGAATAGGATAATAATTAGTATAGTTTAGTTTGTCTAAAATATGCAAAATACCACATAGTATACTATCTTGAAAACATGCAAAAAAAAAAAATAAACATGTCCCATATGGTCTAGCGGTTAGGATTCCTGGTTCTCACCCAGGTGGCCCGGGTTCAACTCCCGGTATGGGAATAGGATAATAATTAGTATAGTTTAATTTTTCTAAAATATGCAAAATACCACATAGTATACTATCTTGAAAACATGCAAAAAAACAACAACAAACATGTCCCATATGGTCTAGCGGTTAGGATTCCTGGTTCTCACCCAGGTGGCCCCGGTTCAACTCCCGGTATGGAAATAGGATAATTATTAGTTTAGTTTGTCTAAAATATGCAAAATACCACATAGTATACTATCTTGAAAACATGCAAAAAAACAACAATAAACATGTCCCATATGGTCTAGCGGTTGGGATTCCTGGTTCTCACCCAGGTGGCCCGGGTTCAACTCCCGGTATGGGAATAGGATAATTATTAGTATAGTTTAGTTTTTCTAAAATATGCAAAATACCACATAGTATACTATCCTGAAAACATGCAAAGAAAACAACAGTAAACATGTCCCATATGGTCTAGCGGTTAGGATTCCTGGTTCTCACCCAGGTGGCCCGGGTTCAACTCCCGGTATGGGAATAGGTTTTTTATTAGATTAGTTTAGTTTGTAAAAATATGCAAAAACGATATATTTTGGTATCTCGAAAATATGCAAAAAAATAACAATTAACATGTCCCATATGGTCTAGCCGTCAGGATTCCTGGTTCTCACCCATGTGGCCCGGATTCAACTCCCGGTATGGGAAAAGGATAATTATTATTATAGTTTAGTTTGTCTAAAATATGCAAAATACCACATAGTATACTATCTTGAAAAAATGCAAAAAAAAACATAATAAACATGTCCCATATGGTCTAGCGGTTAGGATTCCTGGTTCTCAACCAGGTGGCCAGGGTTCAACTCCCGGTATGGGAATAGGATAATTATTAGTTTAGTTTGTCTAAAATATGCAAAATACCACATAGTATAGTTTTTCGAAAATATGCAAAAAAAAACAATTAACATGTCCCATATGGTCTAGCGGTTAAGATTCCTGGTTCTCACCCAGGTGGCCTGGTATGGGAATAGGATAATAATTAGTATAGTTTAGTTTGTCTAAATTATGCAAAATACCACATAGTATAGTATCTTGAAAATATGCAAAAAAAACAAAAATTAACATGTCCCATATGGTCTAGCTGTTAGGATTCATGGTTCTAACCCAGGTGGCCCGGGTTCAACTCCCGGTATGGGAATAGGATAATAATTAGTATAGTTTAGTTTGTCTAAAATATGCAAAATACCATATAGTATACTATCTTGAAATCATGCAAAAAAAACAACAATAAACATGTCCCATATGGTCTAGCGGTTAGGATTCCTGGTTCTCACCCAGGTGGCCTGGGTTCAACTCCCGGTATGGGAATAGGATAATTATTAGTTTAGTTTGTCTAAAATATGCAAAATACCACATAGTATACTATCTTGAAAACCTGCAAAAAAAACATAATAAACATGTCCCATATGGTCTAGCGGTTAGGATTCCTGGTTCTCACCCAGGTGGCCTGGTATGGGAATAGGATAATAATTAGTATAGTTTAGTTTGTCTAAATTATGCAAAATACCACATAGTATAGTATCTTGAAAATATGCAAAAAAACAAAAATTAACATGTCCCATATGGTCTAGCGGTTAGGATTCCTGGTTCTCACCCAGGTGGCCTGGGTTCAACTCCCGGTATGGGAATAGGATAATAATTAGTATAGTTTAGTTTGTCTAAAATGTGCAAAATACCACATAGTATACTATCTTGAAAACATGCAAAAAAACAATAAACATGTCCCATATGGTCTAGCGGTTAGGATTCCTGGTTCTCACCCAGGTCGCCCGGGTTCAACTCCCGGTATGGGAATAGGATAATAATTAGTATTGTAGTTCCAGTAATCCAAAATTCGGCTCACAGATGGCAAATAAGCTTGACTCGGACAAAATACGTCTCAGGATAGTTTGTTTTTTACTTACACAAAAAAGATATCAAATACAAACACATATTCTGTCAGGTCAAAAAACTATGTTGCTCGGTGCTTCTTTCTCCTTCTCACACCCCAATCACCGGCAGCTGACGTCGGCTATAACATCTCGTAATCACGAACAGCTGCGGTCGTCTATGCCATTAATTTCACACGGCTGGTTCCAATAAATTATATACTAGCACTAACAACAAATGATAATAATATTCAAATATACATTTTAACATATGGCTCCTACATTTCCGGCCCCTAATTGGCTAGGCGGGGAGCATACCAATTACTAAAATACACTTAATTAGGGCCATATAATCTAAACATAATTAAGCAACTGTAAGAACTTATATTCTTTTAATGGAAGTCCGTTTTTGTTTTCTTGGGGGTGGCCATCACACTGCTTCGAGAAGCAGACAGAGCTTCGTGATCGGTCTCACTAAGACACTGGTCTTGGTCTTCACGCTGACGCTGCGTACAGCGCCTTTGGCGTCTGACATAGTCTTAAGGACTCTTCCCATCACCCACGAATTACGAGGGGCTGAGTCATCCACAATTAAGATGATGTCTCCTGGCTGAAAGTTTCTCCTTGGTGTGGTCCACTTCTGGCGCTCTTGTAGGAGAGGTAGGTATTCCCGTGTCCATCTTGACCAGAACAGGTCAGCCAGATATTGTGATTGTTTCCATCTGCGTCGTGAATACACATCCTCTTTCCTGAACACCCCTGGGGGCACGCTTGATTTAGACTTGAGTAACAACAAGTGGTTTGGTGTGAGTGCCTCAAGGTCATTGGGGTCATCTGAAATCTTTGTGATGGGGCGATCATTGATAATGGACTCCACCTCACATAGCACGGTCTGAAGGCCCTCATCATCCATGGCTTGCTGTTTAAGCACTGAATTAAGAATTTTCCTAACAGTGCATATTTGTCTTTCCCACACTCCTCCGTGGTGGGAAGCACCTGGGGGATTGAAAATCCACTTGACTCCTTTTTGTAACATTGCATTGTGTATTTTGGACCGATTCAGCTCTCCAATGGCTTCACGTAGCTCTCTTTCTGCTCCAACAAAATTGGTGCCGTTATCAGATCGTATCATCGCCACCTGTCCTCTTCTGCTGATAAAGCGGCGCAAAGCATTGATGCAAGAATCGGTATCAAGGGAGTAAGCCACCTCGATGTGCACTGCTCTGATTGCCAGACAAGTGAAGATCACGCCATACCGTTTCACCAGGCTGCGTCCCCGCTTAATTTCAAAGGGTCCGAAGTAGTCTACTCCGACGTTGGTAAAGGGGGGTTCATCTGGCAATACACAATCTTTGGGCAGGTCGGCCATTTTCTGCTGTCCAGCCTTGGCATGTAGTCTCCTGCACACTGTACAATCAGTTATGATCCTTCTTACTGCTGCGTTAGCCTTTGGAATCCAGTACTTCTGCCTTAAATTTGAGAGTGTATGATTCCTGCCTCCATGTCCAACTTCTCTGTGGATGTGTTGCAAAAGGAGAGTAGCGAGACGTTGGTTCTTAGAGAGGATGAGGGGGCGCTTAGCCTCCTCTGGCATAGCAGAGTTGTTTAGCCGTCCACCTACTCTAAGTACGCCGTCTTCCAGAACAGGATCCAATCTGCTGAGTGGACTACTCATCTTAACATGTGTCTGTCCTTTCTCCAAAGCTTTGATCTCCTCCAGATATGCCTGCCTTTGGCTGAAGCGAACAAGCGCTTTTTCAGCTAACTCCAAATGTTCCACGGTGAGCAGATTTTTGTTTAGTGTGGCTCTGCATTTCTTCATCTGCTGCTTAAGAAAGGTTTCTTGATTTGCAGGGTTGTCTTCTGACTTAATACAGGCGGCTTGGAACTCTTTCCTTTTTCCAGTGAGTTGCAGCAGCAGATCTTTAATCCGGAGAAACCATCCCACTGCTCTCTTCAGCTTACACCATTTGGAATAATGATCAATGAGCTTGTTCACTGTGGCAACTCCTTCGTCTATTAATGTAAGACAGACTGCAGGTGCCTTCTTTACCTCATCGTCATCTTCCAGTACGTTGCTTGACAGATCTGGTCTTTCTGGCCACTCACTTTTTCCACAGGAAACGTGGGCCTTGTATCCAGTTCTTACTTTGGATAAAACTCTCAACTTTCAGACCTCTTGAAGCTTGATCCGCAGGGTTCACAGAGGTGTTCACATATCTCCATTGGCTTGGTGTAGTAGCCTCACGAATGATTGAGATCCTGTTTGCGACAAAAGTTTTGAAGCAAGATGTTTCGTTCTCAATATATTTCAGTACAGTAGTACTGTCTGTCCAGAAGATAGATTGCTCCAGTTTAACCTGAAGTTCTCTTCTTAGCATCTTGTCGACCTTGACGGCGACGACTGCTGCTGTCAACTCCATTCTCGGAATGGTGATGTGTTTCAGTGGGGCGACTCTGGACTTTCCGATCAGCAAGGAAACCTTTCTTTTGCCTTGATTGTTTGTCTGCACAATGTAGGTAGCTGTTCCATATGCATCCATGCTGGCATCGGAAAAGTGGTGGAGCTGTGCCATCTTCATGGGTTCAACCTCTGCCGGTTTGACGCATCTCTCCACATAAAATGTTGACAGCTGCTCAAGGTCGGCCAACCACTTCATCCATTTCTGGGCCTGCCCACTGTCTATCTTCTCATCCCAACCTCTCTTTTCCCTGCAAAGGTCTCTCAGAAGGAGCTTCGCTGGCAGTACCAATGGGGCCAGGAACCCAAGGGGGTCGTAGATGGAGCTAACGATGGACAGGATTCCTCGTCTTGTAGCTGGTTTGTCCTGTGGTTGCACTTTGAACCTGAAGGTGTCTGATTCAGTGCACCACTGAGTACCAAGGGCTCTTTCCATAGGAAGCTGCTTATGGTTCAGGTCAAGATCTTTGACTTCCGTTGTTCTGTCTTCTTTAGGGATGGACGACAAGACGGCCCTACTGTTGCTGACCCACTTTGTTAGCCTGAAACCTCCATTGGCGCACAGATTTCTGAGGTCCCTGGCCAAAGCAACAGCATGATCTTCTGAATCCACAGACTTTAAACAGTCATCCACATAAAAGTTTCTGAGAACCGTTTCCACCGCCTCGGGTGTTGTTTTGCTTCCTCCATCCTGTGCTGTTCTTCTTAGTGCATATGATGCACAGCTGGGAGACGAGGTAGCACCTAACAGATGCACTGTCATTCTGTAGTCTTCCATCGGTTTGTCCAGATCACCATCCTGCCACCATAGGAAACGCAGAAGATCAGCATCTTGATCAGGGACTTTGACCTGGTAGAACATCGCCTCAATGTCGGCCATCAAAGCAATAGGCTCTTCTCTGAACCTCAAAAGGACACCAACAAGGGAGTTTGTGAGGTCAGGTCCTTGTAGCAGCTGATCGTTAAGTGAGGTTCCTTGATATGTGGCGGTGCAGTCGAACACTACTCTTATCTTGCTTTTCTTTGGGTGGTAGAGACCGTGATGAGGTATGTACCACACGCGTCCATCTTCTCGGCTTAACTGTTCCATGGGGATTTTGACAGCGTAGGCTTTTGCTATTATACCAGTCATGACGTCCTTGTAATCCTTGTACAGGTCCGGGTCTTTTCTGAGCTTTCTTTGGAGACTTGCGGCACGCTGCTTTGCCATGCAGCGGTTGTTTGGCATTTTGGCTGTCTCGTTTCGCAATGGTAAGCCAATGCAGTAGTGCCCATCCCTTAACTCTGCAGATTTTACCACTGATCGCATGAACTGATGATCCTCCTGGGACATCTCTTCTTTGTCTTCACAGCTGAGTTCTGAGAAGTCTGTGTTATATTGCTTGATCAACAGTTCCTCTATGTTAGCTATGGAGATGTGGTTGGCTGTAATGTGGCTCACAACTCCATCGGCTGCCTTGCTGCCATCATCTGTCTTCATCGTCCCATTCACTACCCATCCAAGGGCAGTCTTAACTGCATAGAGCCCGTCTCCGATGCTGTTTATCACCTGCCATGGCTCCAAAGCTTTAGGGGTGTTGGTTCCTATAAGCATGGTGACTTCTCCTATTATCTTCGGGATTTTCACCTCTTTCAGATATGGCCACTTCTTTAGGTCTTCCTGCAGGGGGATGTTTTCTTTCTTGACCGGTATATCTTTACATCTAAAAACCTTAGGGAGTTCAATGTACTTCCTTTCTTCAAGTCCACACACTTCCAGGTCCGACAAGATACAACTTTGGGCTGGCTTCTCCTGACCCATAGTTCTGAGTAGGATCGTAGTTTTCTTCCCTCGAACGTTCAGCTGTGTCTTCAGTGATTCAGTGCAGAAAGTCGCCGTACTTCCTGGATCCATGAAGGCATACGTCTCCACAACCTTCTCACTTTTATTAGACTTGACTTTTACCGGTACTATAGCAAGTACACATTCTCCGGCCCCAGTGTATCCACATGTTTCCTGCGTCAGTGACACGAGACCATTTGAGATGTTCTCATCTGGCTTTCTAAATGTAGCACTGTCCTTCTCAACATGCAGAATTCCTGGGTGTCTTAGGGAGCAGACTTGACAGGTCATCCTTTTATTGCAGTTTCTGCTAAGGTGTCCCTGTGTAAGACATCCAAAACAGAGGCCTTTAGCTTTCAGAAACTCAATCCTGTCTTTCAGTTGTTGCTCTTTGATGCTTCTGCAGGAGTCGAGTGTGTGGTCTCTATGGCAGAACAAACAGGGTTTTTGAAAGGCATTGACAGGATTTGTAGCTGAGGAGCTGTACTTTAAGTTTGAGGGTGGTGTTTTCTCTTCACTCATTGGAGCGACAGCTGTGGCAAAACTGCTTCCCCTTTGCCAGCCTGACTTCCAAGCTTTAGAGTCCGTGGCCGTAGCTTTTACTTTTCCCTCCGCAGTTGTCCTAGTATCATGCATGCTTCCAAAAAGGGGGTCGTTAGCCATTTGTGATTGTCTGTATATATACGTCACTAGGTCTGTAAACCTTGCTCTTCGTCCCTTTTTCTCTTGAACCTCGAAAGCAGCACTCCTCCATCTTTCTTTCACCTTGTATGGGAGCTTTGAGGCAACGACTCTCATGTTAGTTGGATTGTTCATTTCGTCCATATACTCTATGTCCTCCATGGCATTACGGCACGTAATCAGGAAAAGGGAATAGGCATTCAGAGCTTTGCCGTCTTCAGATCTGATCTGTGGCCACTTTAGAGCTTTATCCATATAGGCGGTAGCAATTTTAAGTTCATCGCCATAATGTTTCTGGAGTAGAGCCCTGGCTTCTTTGTAGCCTCTCTGTGGTGCCATGTGCTCACAACTGCGGACGAGCTCTTGAGGTTCCCCTCCGGTGAATTGTTCCAAGTAGTACAATTTATCGCTGCTGCTCTCTGCCTTGCTGTCGATGACATGGTTGAAGGCTCTTATAAAGGACTTGTAGGTGAGCGGGTCTCCCTTGAACACAGGCAAGTCTCGTTTAGGAAGATAAGACAGGTTATGCTGCCTTACCAGCATCTCTGTAATCTGACTTTGACGCTGCATCACATCATAGCTGTCCCTCTCCTCTCCTCTCCGGTGACCTTCTCTGGGGCCCGGTCCGTGTGCTGCATCAGGAGCTCCATCCTGCGTGTCCCTCCACCTGCTTGACTCTGTTGGGCGTGGCATGACAGTTCCTTTTAGCAGGTGTGCTGAGGCAAGTTTCTCACCATATTTAGCTGGTTTTGGAGCAGTTCTGGATCCGGTGCCAGATGTCTCTGACTTGCCATGACGTTGGCTGCGTTTGAGGTAGCTGTTCATACCATCCTGCTGGTCTTCATACCCGTCAAGCACCTTTAACTTTGCATCACATTCAGCTACAGCTGCATCCATCTCTAATTGTTCTTTTTGAGCTTTGAGCTGCTGGAGTTGCTTTGCTTGCTGCTGGAGCTGTTTTGCTTGCTGCTCTATTAGAGAGGCTTCTTCTCTCTCAAGGGCCTGCTTCTTCTTTAAAGATGCTGCTCGAGCTAGCAGTACTGCCTTTTCAGCCTTGGCTCTCCTGCGAGCAGAAGAAACAGTAGAGGAAGCCATTGTACGGTTACTGGCTCTGGAGGCGCTGTCTTCAGGCCTGATATCATCTACTTCAGACGAGCAGGCTTCCTCTTCATGGTCCTCTTTTGTGCCTTCGCGTACTCCTTTAATCCATGTTTCAGTTATATGTACAAACTGTTCAATGTTTGCTGACTTGGGATTAAACCAGTGTAGCTGGTCTTCAGACACCTCCTCTTCAGGTAAGAGAGTTACAAACTCTTTGTTAATGTCATTAAACTCTCCATATAATTTAGCAAATTCATTCAGGATTTCTTCTTCCACTTTATCCACATTGCTAACATTTTCTTTAAGACGTTTCAGTTCATTAACCTTCTTGGTGAGCTGGCCCAGCTTCGCTCTCCTTAATCCATTTAGCCTGTGGAGCCTCTCCTCTTTGGCCTTTAGCTCCCTCTTGTGGCTCCTTTCGGTTAGTTCTTCCATGGCTCTTTCAAATTAAACTTATACAGTGCTTAAACTCAACTGAAGGTGTCCAACAGTAAACGCTTCGTTTTTATAGAAAATGTCTTTGTTGCACTGTCTTTCTTAAAGAACAACTTATTTAAATGTCTTTTACAAACGAAAAGCAAAGGTAATCAGCTGGTAGTTGAAATCAGCTGATCCATTCAGTATCCCGCTTCCGTGTAGCGATCTTCCATCCGTCTTCAAACATTAACATAACAGGCCACTTCACCGTCTTTTGTTCCTCGGATGTCCCACTTAATGCGCCGATCTCCGTGTGGAAGAGCAGTCTTTATCTTCTCCTTTCATGCGACGCCGTCACTGGAATCCCTCCTTCATAGCTCGGCTTCTCCAGAGCGTAGTTTTTTGACAAATGTAGTTCCAGTAATCCAAAATTCAGCTCACAGATGGCAAATAAGCTTGACTTAATACGTCTCAGGATAGTTTGTTTTTTACTTACACAAAAAAGATATCAAATACAAACACATATTCTGTCAGGTCAAAAAACTATGTTGCTCGGTGCTTCTTTCTCCTTCTCACACCCCAATCACCGGCAGCTGACGTCGGATATAACGTCTCGTAATCACGAACAGCTGCGGTCGTCTATGCCGTTAATTTCACACGGCTGGTTCCAATAAATTATATACTAGCACTAACAACAAATGATAATAATATTCAAATATACATTTTAACATATGGCTCCTACAAGTATAGTTTCGTTTTTCTAAAATATGCAAAATACCACATAGTATACTATCTTGAAAACATGCAAAAAAACAACAATAAACATGTCCCATATGGTCTAGCCGTCAGGATTCCTGGTTCTCACCCAGGTGGCCCGGGTTCAACTCCCGGTATGGGAATAGGTTTTTTATTAGATTAGTTTAGTTTGTCTAAAATATGCAAAATACCACATAGTATACTATCTTGAAAACATGCAAAAAAACAACAATAAACATGTCCCATATGGTCTAGCCGTCAGGATTCCTGGTTCTCACCCATGTGGCCCGGGTTCAACTCCCGGTATGGGAATAGGATAATAATTAGTATAGTTTAGTTTTTCTAAAATATGCAAAATACCACATAGTATACTATCTTGAAAACATGCAAAAAAACAACAACAAACATGTCCCATATGGTCTAGCGGTTAGGATTCTTGGTTCTCACCCAGGTGGCCCGGTTTCAACTCCCGGTATGGGAATATGTTTTTTATTAGATTAGTTTAGTTTGTCAAAAATATGCAAAAACGATATAGTATGTAAGGCAAATGTCAGCCTTATGGACAGAGGTAACGTGGGACTTGTCCTTCAAATGTACGTGTGTCCGCTCAATGGAAATGCGATGTCAACTTCCGATGTCAAGTCCCTGCCAGCGGCTGGACAAATGTTACCAGTGTTTACCAGTTTTGCCAGGGGCACGACAATACCCTCCACTGGAGGGTGGGTGCTGCTGCTGTGAATAAGGCCGAATATGGAAGCCGATGAGCGGACGATAAAGCACCGCAAAATACACCACCTTTAAGTGTTGCCAGGGGCACGAGAATACCCTCCACTGGAGGGTGGGTGCTGCTGCTGTGAATAAGGCCGAATATGGAAGCCGATGAGTGGACGATAAAGCACCGCAAAATACACCTCTTTTCTGAGTCACCAGGGGCATGAAGTTCTGGAGGGTGTGAACATCTGGGTTTAGTCCGTTGGGGAGTGCTTAATTCCGGGGGTCTGGGGTCTCATGTTATGGAAGTATGGATGATTTTCGAAATTCTCGAAAAACGGCTAAGTGCCAACGGAGGAGGGGGTAAAGTCTTCGGCGCTTCGGGACGAAGCCCCAGAGACTTTTGCACTCCCCCGTTGCAATTTACAACGGAGAGGGGAAACGAGACCTCCCTTCCCCCGTCCAAAAAATGCATTCATCTTTTCCAAGCTACCATCTGCACGAAATCGGAAACCCGGTTTTTGAGAGCACTTAGAAAAAAACGAGCTATTTTCACATGATGGGGAAATCATGGAGGAATGTATCCGCCTCATGAGCACTTTGGATCGGATACAATGGTTGCCTGGAGGACCCCAGTCATGGTTCTCACAAAACGTTAAGTTTTCGAACTGGTCTCTGGAGGAATTCAAGAGGAGTTGTCACGGAATAACGAGACAATGAATAAACAAAACAAAGCCAAGCCGAGGGGAGGGCCCTGGCTGTTTCGGCAGCCTCCGCTCCTCTCTTCTCTCCCTCCCCGAGGCGAGCTCGCGCTCCCGCTGTAAAAGGCGGGAGCGCGGGCACCCCACCGTCACTCCCGCCTGCAGCAAGTCCCCCACTGGCTCTCACACACATTCATCCAGCTCCTCAGAACCTGCATCCATGCATACCGAGGCCTCGTCAACCTCCCCTCCCATACATTCCCCCTGGTTCCGCGGCAGGGGCCGGGGAAATATAATGCGGGACATCACATTCCCACGGATCATGGGTAAGTGTGTTGAATATGTCACAAATGCAGTTTCTGTAACACACCATGTGTTGTCATTAAAGTACTGTTTTATATTTCACAGAGGAGTATCTGCAAGGATAACGGGAGCATTATGTAGGTATCGACCCAACAGTGAGGCTCCAAGAAAACACAGTCTCCAAACTAAGCAGAGTGAAGTCGTTCCTATGTTTCATGGCTCACGGTTTCAATCGCCTGTCTGACTGGCTCTTTTTGAGGGATCTCAAGAGGATACGCGGGTGGTCCCGGAGCCTGATAAAGTCAAGCCTTCAGGTCACGACCTCCGACTTCTATATCAAAAATATATCACACTTTCTCAAGTACATGGCCGACACACCGTGCAAGGGGAGTAGGCTCAGCCAAAACGACATGATTTTAATCAAACGGGAAGTAGTTGCCATCCTGAAGTCCCTGAAGAGAAAAGTACTTATCCACCAGATGCAAGTGAAGCGTGACAAGATGGAAGGTCTGCCGAGCCATAACGACATCATGACATGCTTGACTTCGACCAACACTCGCATCCCTCAGCTCCTGGATGTGATGGCCAGCAATCCGACTACCGCAACCCGGATACTCCTCTATGGGTACATGACCCTCCATTGGAGCTGTATTTACGGCCACCCTCCGTGGGTCTACTCCAACATGACCAACGCCGAGGTCCGAAAGGCGGATACAACTGGCACTGCCTTCGGCTACCTCATCCATGTGAGTGCTATTAAGCAATGTATTTATTCTGGCAGTTATATGCATGATTGATATTGTATTGACACTCTCTTGGTAAGCAACCACAAGACGGCCAACGCGTTCGGGGAAGCGCAGCTGTACCTCACCGTAAAATAATTTGGATGGATAAAGAGGTGGCTGGAAATCAAGGGTACGCTGACCTGCACCCAGAGCCGCTACTTCCTATACACAGCAGGGAAGAACCCGTCCAGGAACCTTGCCTACTCCCTGAGGTTGGCATGGGCTGATGTGGGGCTACACGGTCCCATTAACTTCACCGACCTCCGCACAGTCCACGCCGATAATGCGAAGAGGTTTCAGGACAAATGCAACCGCCAAAGAGTGAGTGATTTCATGTGTCACAACACTGCAACTGCAGACAAATTTTACGCGAATAATCCTTCTTTGAAGGAGGCTGCGGACATTCGGCTGCTCTTCACAGAGTCACTGCAAGCAGCAGCGGCGGCATCGACAGCAGCAGCAGCGGGACATGAAGACACTTTGGCGGGTATTGACATCGACAGTGACAGCTCTGGAGAGGAGCACAGCCCCGCTCCCTACCAAGACTCCCTACCAAGACTCAGCGATGCCGAGACGTCAGATGAAGAATTCTCCAAAAATGTCAACGCTTGGAGAGCGAAGAGGGACCAGTCACTGGCCGAACACAGCCCCTCAGACATGGGTGAAGAGAGGGTGCCATACACACTAAAAAATGCTGGGTTAAAAACAACCCCATTTGGGTCGTTTTTTAACCCAACGCCAGGATCAATATTGGACCAACCCAGCAGTAGTTAATTTGACCCAACGAAATGGGTTGTGTATTTTAACCCAGCAGATGGGTTATACATTTAATCCAAATGCTGGGTTAAATTAATTACAGCCCTGGGTTAATTCTACCATAGATTGGGTTAAATATTACACCCAAATGCTGGGTTAAATTAATTACAGCCCTGGGTTAATTCTACCATAGATTGGGTTAAATATTACACCCAAATGCTGGGTTAAATTAATTACAGCCCTGGGTTAATTCTACCATAGATTGGGTTAAATATTACACCCAAATGCTGGGTCAAATTAATTACAGCCCTGGGTTAATTCTACCATAGATTGGGTTAAATATTACACCCAAATGCTGGGTCATAATAGCTGCGATGGGTTAATTCTACAAGTTATTATCGTCATGTTTTTAATGCAATACCCATGTCTCTTAAACATTTAAATTACAAACCCTTTTAAAATACATCCTATATTTGGTCATGCAAATAATATAATATGCAATAAACGCTTTTAAACAATGTTGGAATCTTAGAAAAATATTCATTTTATTGTTATAACAATTGACAGTTCAATAAAGTGCAAAAGATTCAGTTCACAATAAAGGGCAAAAGATTCAGTTCACAATAAAGGGCAAAAGATTCAGTTCACAATAAAGGGCAAAAGATTCAGTTCACAATAAAGGGCAAAACTTTCTTTAAACAAAACTTAACATTTATGCATGTACAGTACAGCCTGTAAACAACACAGGCTGTGTTATGTGTGTTGTTTACAGGCTGTACTGTACATAACACACATTAGAACAAACACATCATAACAGCATCCAGATCTACAAGCTCATAGCACTTTGTGCCACGCTATGAGCTTGTAGATCTGCCCTTTCTAAATCTCAAAATCTTTGCTTCTGGTTTGAGAACCACTAATAGCAACATACGTTTTTTCAGAAATTACTGGTTCATATACTGGCCATGTAAACGTTACAAAGAAAATCCTCCAACATGATCACAAAAATGTACTGCTCCTTTAGGTGATCCGAACGACAGGAAACTAAGATGTGCAAATAAACATTTTAACAATTTATGCTTCCACCATTTAGCTCTTTTAACTCAGCACACAACTTGCTCATAAAATACTTTGAGCATTAGGTAGTATTTTGAACATCACACACACACACACACACACACACACATCCTGCAATATTTGATTTAACCAGATAGAACCCTATTCTGAGCCAAGCAGAAGAAGAGAGAGAATAGAACAGGAGGACCAGCAGAAGAAAAGAAAAGGATCAAGACCACAAGTCTACTTGCAAGCAAGTATTGCTGCACGCAAGGACGTAGCAGGTTTTGACTCCTCTCCTCCCTTGATTTCGTACACTGCATTTTGGAAGAATTTCCATACAGCTTCACACTGCTTTGTGTAGTCGATGTCAAAGATATAGAATACCTTGAAACAGACATCGACTGCCTGAAGCAATGTGTTTTGTTCCAACGCCTCCCCATCAAGAATAACGAACGCCTGAGAGGTGTGCCAAATATCGTTTCCCAGGGACAGGACATATGGTTAAGGTCTTGACACCTTCGCCTCATGGAGTACTCCACCAAGTTTGTTCCAACCTGAGAAAGAAATAAAGAACAAAAGACAAGATAAATTAAACAAAGTAAAAGATTGTGCAAAAGCAAAGAGTAAGCAAGATTTGGCAGTGGCTGATAAAATGCATATTCAGAAACAATGTTCTGAATTATTCTTGAGCCAAGGAATAACAGGCAGTCAGGCACATTCTTAACCACTTAAACTGGACCTGGTTGGCTCTGTACTTTAGACCACTGTTTTCCATCTTCACCAAATCTCTTCGCCAAAAATAGCCGATCTAGCTGCCATTTTTGGATAATGTCCCCGCCACCCCCCCAAGAATATGGATGCTGGGTTCAAGTGATTAAAAGAAATACATTTCCCTTTAGATATGCAGAGGGACTTACAGGCTTATGATCGATGAAGGCCAACTTAGACTCCTCGATAGTGTACCGGAACACTTTTCGGTACATCTATCTGAAAGTCCTGTGCAATCTAAATGAAAAAGAAAATTCAATGTGGCAGCTGACATACTGATAAAAGATTGTTATAAACAATGCATCCACATCATATGTAAACATATACTCCTTCCTAACTTACCATGCCTGGAGTGAATAGATGTGGGAACTCTTGGCGGATCCCCTGAATGTCCCACCCGTTTTCCCTTAAAGACTTGGCCCTGTTTGATAGTTTGCAGAAAGTACAGCAGTACAAGAATGTTAAAAGGATAACACAAAAAGCCCCGAGGGCAGTTGCAGACAGGTGCTCTTGTATGGCAGTTTTGGAGGGTAAGGAGTTGCACTTTCTTGATGGCTGGTGGTAGGGTGTTCCACATTTTGGTAGCATAATAGTAAAATGCATTCATCCCCATGTTTGTGTCGATTATGGGGGGGGGGGGGGGGGGGGGAGTAATGGAGCTCCCACTGGTGTTGTGCCCTTTTATTTTTGACAGGTACATGGCACTGGTCCCTTGAAAACCAGGCCCATTGCAAGTTGCTGTACTCTGTCCTCCCCTGAGCCATCCCACTATAGCATCATAATGAGCAGGGGTTAGGTCATAGGTGTGAGAGGTCTAGTAGTAGTTTGTTTTGAGAAGTCTGTAGTTCAGATTTGAATGACTTGAGGTGCAACAGTACCATGATGAGGTGCATGCATAGGCAAAATGACATTGAATGAGTGCTGCAGCTAGTGTCCTCAGTGCATTCCTACTGACCTGTACACTGCTGTATCCTGCATGTATTGCTCCACCTGGTTGAGGGGCTGCAAATTGTGTTTCAGCCATTCTTTACACTGTATGGCTCTTTCTTCCGATATGGTACATTCTATAAAAGTACACATAAGGATATTAACAATCTCAAATTATGTGTCTGTATTGCTTAAACAAATTATTCAGTTCCAACGATTACCTGGTATGAATGTCCTACGAGTGCCAGCTTCACTACTTTGTGGTGGTGTCTGCGGCGTGCTCCGTGACCTGGCCGGTTTTCTCATCCTCTTTCTGATGTTCCGAAGCCTCTCTTCGAGGAATCCAGTGGCTGGGCGGTGGTTCCGTCCTGGGGTGAACCAGTATCCCTGTCAAGAAATGAAAGTCTTTGGTGAATAGAGATGAGGCACATTTTGATAGCGTGGCGACAACATGTGGCTGAGCCATCTAGAACAGGGTTTGTCTGTATGTCTGTCTGACAACACCGGGCATCAAACAGCACAGAAGTCCAGTACTCTGGTGCTGGGAGATGAGTTATATTGTGTTCAACTGACTGTTTTAGCATCAATTCCTCAATAAAATCTTAATTACTTATGAAGCCACTGCTTGTGTCCGACTCGTCCTTCAAGGAGGGAAACCCATGAATCAAAGCTGCAGCCAAGGCCTTTTTTGTCTCACTGGTAGGACTGCAAACACAGAAAAACTAAATTACCAGCAGAGTCAAATTAGATCTTAAGTATTTCTAAAACATGTGTTGCACCCCAGTATAATGGCTGTAGCATATTCTGCAGCTAATAGGCATCCTAATAAATTAAAAACACTACTGAACGTGTGTTTTGGTACATGTGTTGTGCATGTTTATGTTGGTGGTCTAGGTAAATGTGAGACTTGAAAGTAGTGTCCCGTCTTATCTTTTCCCCTGAAAGAAGATTCATATACCTTTTTCAAACCAACATAACATTCAGCAAAAACAAGAAAAACCCCCACTATTTTTAATTACCTCTCTCCAAACTTCTCCATGAGGTGAGATACCAAAATACGGACAAGGCACTTTCTTTGCGAAGGGATGATCACATCCTCATCAAGGCTCCCCAGGATCAGCTTGCCTTCAGTTGAGCCTGTGAGAATCTGGCGGATATCCTGAGAAAATTGCAAGAAGGGACAACATCACAGATATCGTTTATTACTCTTTAGTGTTGATTAAAGAAAAAAGTGAAACCCAAGTCTTAAAAAGTGGAGCTTACAAATTGTGGAATTATATGTAGTGTTTGAGGTATCATCGCTGGTACGACAGGTGCCGTTTGGTCCTCCATGGAGGGTGGAGTTGTGGCAGTTGGTTGTACATCAGGACTTGTAGGTGGCACAGCAGGTTCAATCTAAACAGAACCCAGATTAATGTAACAAACAGTGACAGCCACCTAGAATTGCCGGATGAGCATCAGTAATGTAAATCAGTGTACCACACCAGCAGACTCAGTAGACTGCACACAGTATGCATTGTGTGAAAGATATGCACCACGCCAAAGTTTTGATAAATTCAGAGACCTGTGTAAAGTATGGTTTATATTGACCCCTAAGAGACACAAAACCACTCAGAAACCCTTCACCCGAGTGAATGACAAATGCGACAAGTTTGGACCATGCAGATCTGCGGCAAATTGAAAAAGATATAAAACAAACATGTAACTTCTTAACTGACAGTGACTACCCGTCGCCGTCGGGTGGAAACCGTGTATGTCCAAAATTGTTCCGTTTATAATTTTTAACATTTTAAAATTGTGAAATAGCCAATCGACAAGCTCTTGACGTTGGGAGCTTGTAGATCTATTTGTACTACTTTTGTACAACACTATGACGAATTAGTACATTTAGAAATATAAAAAACATAGTTTAAATATGGAGACACAAGGTTTCTGCCCAACAGCAACGATATGTAGACAGATTAAACAAAAAATACTTACTGTACAATTGATCACATCCATCCCAGTATTTACAGAAACATCCCAGTACTCCATCGCATGATCATCCCTGTAGTCGAAAGGCACCTTTTAAGCAGCATTTATAGCTAACCACTAAACAAATATGGCAGGAAAAAATGGACTTGTCGAGTCAAAATGCTATTTACAAAGTGTCATACCACTGTACTGGTGGCAGTAAACTGATTTTCTAAAAAAGTCTATAGCGCAGTGAAATGTATAAACTGTCATCAGTCTCACTGAATGACTTCACTGCATGTAGGGGATGGTGATCAAGCAGCTCTCTCACATCAACAGCTGCCAAAACTTGAGTGGGATTCACACTGTATGCAAAGAAATGCCTATCAAACCATTGTGTTTCCCACTTCTGTACAACAAGTTTTATTGTTGGTGTGTGTGATGTTTGGTCTAGTACTAAAATGGACTTTATGAGACCAAATTGGGGCTCTCCATCTGGGTCATAAGACAGGAATACAGTCATGCCTGCTCGATATGCAGTTCCCTTAAAGGTAACCGAAGCTGGTTCATACAATTCACTGAAAAGGGGAATGCCTGTTAGACCACTTTCGATGTCTTTAACTCCCTCAATGTTAGCCAGAAAGGTAGTGTGCCCTGGACCAACTTCTGTATTGTGGCTCAACACAGTTCCACACAGCAAATTATAGCACTGCGCTATCTGATGGTGAAAGGCCATGGTTTTGCAAATGTTTCGGAAATTGCATGTTACATGGCTAACCCGTTTAAAAAAGTTGTGTTTCGCTTCGAATCTCATAGCCCAAAACTGAGTCAAGGGTCCGAGCTTTTGAATGGCTCTTGGGTAATGGAGCATGAAGTGGTGTTTTGGCAGCAAATAGTGAAGAGGATAGAGCTCCAGGAAGAGAGAGTGATGCTCTTCAAGGAATTTAGCTAAGTACAGTGTTGCTTCAACAGTAAGAGAAGGAGAGAAGATGAACTCCATACATAACAGTAACAGTAGGAGAAGTTTCCATTCCTTGCAATGCATGGGGACCAGGTCACCTATCATTGTCGGCAGCAACCTAAGTAGGCACCACATTTGAGCTGCTGATTGATGCATGGCGCCTTTAACCTTTTTTAGATCATCCTTACTAATTACAGAAGGTTTGTTACCCTTATCACAAAAGCCGTAGTCAAAGCTTGTGATTCTGTAGTTTAGTTTGTCAAGTGTTAGATGTTTCTGCTCAATCAGCGAAGTTAACACAAGCTTGACTTCATATGGCCCTACGCCTTCCAGTATATCATGCATGATGTCAGGTGCTATGTTGTCGGTTACATGATAGAAAGACAAGTCATTCAAGACACTGTCTCTATTCAGGCCTGTCTGGGAGCGGTCGGCTGTACGCAAATCTGCCTCATGACTATTGACATCACGCAATAGTGCAGGATCTGCCAGCGTCTGAGACCTCCGGGCATCCTTATGTATTCTGCAAAACCGACACATATAATTTCCAGAGAAGCTTTCAATATAGCCAAGCATGGCATTCACGCCCAAATTGTCTCCCACTACCTGGACCACTGTAAACCTTACAACACCTTGAAAGTTGGGGGTATCAACAGTGATGCCATCCCTCTCAAGACACCTGATCTCTTCCACAATAGGGCGCAGCACTGCATCAAGGCCATAGGTCTTAGCGTCATCGGATTTGTACACTGCTAAAAGGAAGTGTGACTGCAAACTTGATAGCAGGTCTGGTGGCAAGCTCTTTAGGGTGAAATATATAAATCCTAACTTGTGAACCCCAGTCTTAGACCCAAGCGGATTGACTGTCTCACAATCATCTTGGTAAATCATAAGTGGGATCGAAACCTCTTTTAATAACAGTGGATGCGTTTTACAAAACTGCCCATCAAATAAATCTTGAAGAGCATCACTCTCTCTCTGCTGCCATTCTTGCATGGCCTGTAAAACCCCAGGAATTTCAAGTAGCTTGGTTAGAAGGCGCTGCAGCGGAATACGCTGATATGAACTGAGACTTGTCGCACAGTGCCAGTGGCAGAGGCTCTTTGCTGAACAAAGCATGCCCCCCCAGTGAAAATCTCCTCAACTGGCTGAATGAAGTTTCCTGATTTAGCAAAATACTGCATCTGTTTATAATCTGTATCAAGTCCTTTGAAAGGCTCGGCTAATTCCAAGAACTCCAGCCCAAGCTCTTCTACCTCTGGGCTTTGATCAAGACCAAAATGACGAAATAAAGACATAGTCTTTGATTCTAGTTTGCCCACAATATCACCAATTAAACTAGAGGTGTGTTGAACCATAAAGTTTAAGTTAGAGAATGTCAAAGAAGGTTTAGACCTCAGATGAGCTAAAAAAAGGGCTACCCGGTTGGTCATGTCATCTTGCCCTAGTTCATCCCATTCATCCTCAACAGGCTCAGTACAGGCTCATTGTCAGCAAGCTGTATGTCAACAGGCTGGGCTGGACCTTCAAGGGGATCATCGGGAGTATCACTTTGGTTTTCATGCTCCTTTAATAGGTGTCTTCTATAAGACCTTATAAAAGAAAATGTTCTACCACAACCAGTTTCACTACATTGGAAATATGTTGATTAATGGTTTACATGATGTACTGCACGTAAATGTTGAAAGAGAGTCTTGGCATCCCCTGGAATTTGCCTTTTGCATTTAAAGCAAATATATGCCATCTGCTCACAAATTTGAACAAATCCTCAGAATTAATATGCGTGTGTGGGGGAGGGGTGTAGCCTCTCACATCTGCAGTGATCTAACTATACTTACAAGTCCTCTAAAATTTTTGAGGAACTTAAGCCTGGGGCCAGCTTTTGGAATCAATTGGCTGATGGTCCCCTCGTCTAAAAGAAGAAAACTCTCCTCGTCAATTCCCTCGTCTGAAAGACAAAAAAACAAAATACAAGGACATATTTAAACCATGGAGAACAGCAAAAAATAAGAGGCTAATTACATGGAAGCTATTGGAATAAAAATGCATTTTCAGTAACATAAAATACAATGCAGTCAATGCCATTTCAAATAATTCCTTTACCTAGCTATACAGACGATCTGCTTGCTGTGAACGTAAACAAAAACATGTTCTTACCTTTAAATCTATCAATAAGGTATGTCAACTGCCACTGTGTCAATGTGTCACACACAAAATCGTCCATTGATCTGAGACAAAAAACACATAAAGAGCTTAATTAAAACAAAACATAAAATGTACATTTGCTTGACTTCAACCTCACTGCTGGGGCTAATTTATTCAGTTGATGAGGCTACTAAAACTGACAAATGTCTGCTTCTCCTATTTATTTATTTGTATTACCTGTTGTATTTAGCACACATGAGCCCCACTTACTATGGTTATTAGCATTGTATTTTATCTGCAGACTTATGGTTATATCAAAGCCTTTATGGGTTACTGGGTGGGACTTTTGGAAACAGTTCTAAATTGGTTTAAATCCTACTTAAAGGATAGAAACAACTTTGTTTCTATAGGTAAATACACATCTGAGTTGACAAATATGACATGTGGGGTTCCTCAAGGCTCCATCTTGGGGCCTCTTCTCTTTAACATCTACATGCTACCACTGGCTCAGATAATGAAGAACAACAAAATAAGTTACCATAGCTATGCAGATGACACACAAATGTACGTAACAATTTCACCAGGAGACTATGCTCCAATTCAAACACTGAGTAAGTGCATTGAACAAATCAATGACTGGATGTGTCAGAACTTTCTCCAATTAAACAAAGATAAAACTGAGGTAATGGTCTTTGAAGCCAAGGCAGAACGTTTAAAAGTTAGCGCTGAGCTTCAGTCTGCAATGTTCAAACCAACAGATAAAGCCAGGAATCTAGGTGTAGTCATGGACTCTGACCTGAGTTTCAACAGTCACATTAAAACAGTTACTAAATCAGCCTACTATCACCTAAAGAATATATCTAGGATTAAAAGACTAATGTCACAGCAGGATTTGGAAAAACTTGTCCATGCCTTTATCTTCAGTAGACTCGACTACTGCAATGGTGTCTTCACAGGTCTCACTAAAAAATCTATTAGAAAGCTGCAGCTGATTCAGAACGCCGCTGCTCGAGTCCTCACTAACACTAAGAAAGTGGACCACATCACTCCTGTTCTGAAGTCTTTACACTGGCTTCCTGTGTGTCAAAGAATAGATTTCAAAATATTGATGCTGGTTTATAAAGCACTGAATGGTTTAGGCCCAAAATACATTACTGACCTCCTGCTAAACTATGAACCATCCAGATCTCTCAGGTCTTCAGGGACTGGTCAGCTTTCTGTCCCCAGAGTCAGAACTAAACATGGTAAAGCAGCGTTCAGTTATTATGCTCCAAATATCTGGAACAAACTCCCAGAAACCTGCAGGTCCGCTGCAACTCTTACTACTTTTAAATCCAGGCTGAAGACTTTTCTTTTTGTCGCTGCTTTTAATTGAACTTTTCATATCTTAAACTGCACTGTAACTTTTATCCATGTACTTTTTCTAAACGTAATTAAACTCCATGACATTTATGAGAGGACTGCTCGAAAGCAGAGATATTTGGAATATCTGGCATCGACGGATGATTTAGCTTAAGAAAAATAGTGTTTTGGTAACACGGAGTGTTTTGGTAACACTTTAAAGACTTTGTTATGGAAGCAAAGCAGGGGAGGGGGTGTGTACAGCCTCCTGAGGGTCCGATTGTGGATGTCATGCGAGCAAAATATGGTGAAGAAAGTCTGTCTAAATTAAATCATATTTTAGACTGCACTGTAACTTTTATCCATGTATTTTTCCTTAATGTTTATTTTATTAGCACTGTAACTTTTATCCATGTACTTTTTCTTGTAATGTTTAATTGAACTATTCATATTTTAGACTGCACTGTAACTTTTATCCATGTATTTTTCCTTAATGTTTATTTTATTAGCTTTTCTTTTTTAATGCTTAATGTCTTTCATTTCTTTTTTGTAAAGAACTTTGAATTACCCTGCGTCGAAAAGTGCTATATAAATAAACTTGCCTTGCCTTGCCTTTATTTTTATATAGAGTGATACACTTTTGTGACTGCTAGAAACAGGTCAACCCACAATAGAGCAAGATTAGTTAACCAACTACGGACAGCAGCCACAGGAACTTTTGCAGTCACAAATTGCTGTGAAAAATTGAGAGAGACCAATGAAAGTGAAAGTTAAGTTACAGAGAACCTGCTTTTTTTTTTTACACCAAACCTTATCAGTCCCCTTATCAGACAGAAGTTGACGAATTACTTAGTCATATCCAAACCAATTCAACAGAGCTCTTCAATTTAAAAGACATGGATCCAGCCTTAAGTGCTAAGCTTTAAAACTGAATTAACAAATGACATTACATAATGTGATGACAGAACTGTAAACAGAATTAACATTTCTTTTTATTTAAAATATATAAATAATATTTCACATCAAAAGAAACAGCACCATGGTTGTTTTATTGTAGCTGAAACTTTAACAAAATAAATAACTCCGTTACCTCCAATAATTAACCCATGTTTGTATAATTGTGTTAACTCTGTGTGTTGCTGCTAGCATACATAATACCTGACGTGGAAACCTTACTCGTGGAGGGGGCTACAGAGCAGAGCGGCATCCGTCACGTAACATTAACTGCAGAGCGAAAACTACAGTGGCAGTCAGCTCCGCATGGCAGCTAGCTTGGCAGCTAATTTACGTGACGCAGCCGAATAACGGCGCAACATTCCTTTGTAAAAGGGGCTGATATTACTGACATATAAGCGCCTGGGGTAGCCCACTTTACGTTTAACTTTCCCAGGGTAATGCTACCGTCATTTAGTTTTCAATCCTGATATCCTACATTTGAACCATCTCCCTAACTGGCAGTTACACAGACTAGCTAGTTAACTACGTTAGCTTTAGCATGTTCGTCGGCTCATTCGGCTTTTTAAGTGAGATAAAAAAGAACACTAAATAACAAATTAACTATCAACGTTACCACAATATCGCTCATGGACTAGCAGTTGATGACATTTATTAACAGATTCACAGTTAGATGACAATGTTTTCTGCTTACCTCCTCCAACTTTCCCCAACGGTCTTTCTTGTCTCAATGATCTTCTCTCGCGATGATGATGGTTAAGTTTACGGTTATGCCCAAATATCGCGAGTGCACACAGGATGCAGGGGAAAACCTTTCCCGCCAGATCGCGGTCAAAATCAAACAATGGCAGTCTGGAAGTCCCCTTTGTCTCAGTTTATCTCAACATGAATGAATCTAATACATGTGAAATTGTTGCGATTCATGCAAATCAATACCCAATACCATATACATAACCCAGAATGAGTTAAACATTTCATAACCAAATGGTTGGGTAGACAAAAATATTTTGACCCAGCACTTGGGTTGCACAAAAATAACCCAATACCATATTAATAACCCAGAATGGGTTAAACATTTCATAACCAAATGGTTGGGTAGACAAAAAATATTTTGACCCAGCACTTGGGTTACACAAAAATAACCCAATACCATATTAATAACCCAGAATGGATTAAACATGTCATAACCCCATGGTTGGGTAGATGAAATAACCCACTGTTTTTTAGAGTTTACTCTGCACCAACTTCAACCACTGTTGCCAGTGATCAACTTGTAAATATGCAATGTTTTGTAGTACTCAGTCCCCTTGTAAATACTTTATATCCTGTGTGAATGTATTTATTAGTGAGGAGTGCTCAAGTGTAGGATGATTTGTAAGGTAGAAGAGTGTCTAAAATATGCAAAATACCACATAGTATACTATCTTGAAAACATGTCCCATATGGTCTAGAGGTTAGGATTCCTGGTTCTCACCCAGGTGGCCCGGGTTCAACTCCCGGTATGGGAATAGGATAATAATTAGTATAGTTTAGTTTGTCTAAAATGTGCAAAATACCACATAGTATACTATCTTGAAAACATGCAAAAAAAACAACAATAAACATGTCCCATATGGTCTAGCCGTCAGGATTCCTGGTTCTCACCCAGGTAGCCTGGGTTCAACTCCCGGGGGGTATACTGCGAAGCAGGATTTTCGCTTAGCCGGCTAAATTCAGGGAAAACTCCGGCTTTCCGGTCCTACGAAGCTGGTTCTCTTTTTAGCAGGCTAGATCTCCATGGTAATATATGCTAAGCAGCTAACCTGGTTGGGAACAGGTTAGGTTGCAGGCTAAGAGCTCAACTCAGTGAAAGCACCGCCTGCTGACCAATCAGAGCTCAGTGTGTGGAGTTTAAAGCGATCAAGTCACATCACAGGAGAAAGGAAATACAGAAAAACTGCCGTCGCAGGAAAGACGGCCGGCAAAAATCACCGACTGTGTGAACGTGAACATTAATAGAATATCACCTCCCATCTTCAGAGCAATCTGACTATTATAACATTAGCGTTAAGAAAGCTTACTTAAATATCTGCCACAACATAAGTAACCGGATCAGAGTACATTAAGTACAGTCCGCGGCATATCACTTCATAATGTATCATATATCTCCTTATCTGAGTCAGCTGAGCCGTATCTGGCCGTGCAACACTCACAGTGTCACATACTGTATGCAGAAGTATTATTTTAAGCAACACATAAGTTGACGAAACACTCGAGACAAATGTAATTAAAGTCAGATCGTGTGTTAGACGGGCAGTGATATCATAAACCTGTTAATGTACGCATTCAAACACTTTTTCTGTTCCCAGCTGTATTCACCTTGCAGGTGCAGCTCTGTGGCTTTGATCCTGGATAAAGTGTTTAAGTCATGGATGTTTAAAGTTTAACTTCTTCATTTTTGACTAGTATTAAAGTTCACTTATCATTCAGGAAGTATGACGCTGCGCTGTCAGTGCGCTTCTCCATGTTTGTGATTGGTCGAATGCTCCAGATACCACCCCTTTCATGTGAACGCGCACCTAACTAGATAGGACACGGCTGGCTTGAGCGATCCACTTGATAACCAGCGTCGTAGGACAGTTTAGCGAGAGCGCGTATGTTTTGGATTAGGCCAACCGGCTAACTCAAACATATCCAGGTTAGGTTGAACCAGGTTCGCAGTATAGGCCCCTGGTATGGGAATAGGTTTTTTATTAGATTAGTTTAGTTTGTCTAAAATATGCAAAATACCACATAGTATACTATCTTGAAAACATGCAAAAAAACAACAATAAACATGTCCCATATGGTCTAGCGGTTAGGATTCCTGGTTCTCGGCCGGGTTCAACTCCCGGTATGGGAATAGGTTTTTTATTAGATTAGTTTAGTTTGTCAAAAATATGCAAAAACGATATATTTTGGTATCTCGAAAATATGCAAAAAAATAACAATTAACATGTCCCATATTGTCTAGCCGTCAGGATTCCTGGTTCTCACCCATGTGGCCCGGATTCAACTCCCGGTATGGGAATAGGATAATAATTAGTATAGTTTAGTTTTTCTAAAATATGCAAAATACCACATAGTATACTATCTTGAAAACATGCAAAAAAACAACAACAAACATGTCCCATATGGTCTAGCGGTTAGGATTCCTGGTTCTCACCCAGGTGGGCCGGGTTCAACTCCCGGTATGGGAATAGGATAATTATTAGTTTAGTTTGTCTAAAATATGCAAAATACCACATAGTATAGTTTTTCGAAAATATGCAAAAAAACAACAATTAACATGTCCCATATGGTCTAGCCGTCAGGATTCCTGGTTCTCACCCATGTGGCCCGGGTTCAACTCCCGGTATGGGAATAGGATAATTATTAGTATAGTTTAGTTTGTCTAAAATATGCAAAATACCACATAGTATACTATCTTGAAATCATGCAAAAAAACAACAATAAACATGTCCCATATGGTCTAGCGGTTAGGATTCCTGGTTCTCACCCAGGTGGCCCGGGTTCAACTCCCGGTATGGGAATACATTTTTTATTAGATTAGTTTAGTTTGTCAAAAATATGCAAAAACGATATATTTTGGTATCTCGAAAATATGCAAAAAAATAACAATTAACATGTCCCATATGGTCTAGCCGTCAGGATTCCTGGTTCTCACCCATGTGGCCCGGGTTCAACTCCCGGTATGGGAATAGGATAATTATTAGTATAGTTTAGTTTATCTAAAATATGCAAAATACCACATAGTATACTATCTTGAAACATGCAAAAAAACAACAATAAACATGTCCCATATGGTCTAGCGGTTAGGATTCCTGGTTCTCACCCAGGTGGCCCGGGTTCAACTCCTGGTATGGTAATAGGATAATTATTAGTTTAGTTTGTCTAAAATATGCAAAATACCACATAGTATAGTTTTTCAAAAATATGCAAAAAAATAACAATTAACATGTCCCATATGGTCGAGCCGTCAGGATTCCTGGTTCTCACCCATGTAGCCCGGGTTCAACTCCCGGTATGGGAATAGGATAATAATTAGTATAGTTTAGTTTGTCTAAAATATGCAAAATACCACATAGTATACTATCTTGAAAACATGCAAAAAAACAACAATAAACATGTCCCATATGGTCTAGCAGTTAGGATTCCTGGTTCTCACCCAGGTGGCCCGGGATCAACTCCCGGTATGGGAATAGGATAATAATTAGTATAGTTTAGTTTTTCTAAAATATGCAAAATACCACATGGTATACTATCTTGAAAACATGCAAAAAAACAACAACAAACATGTCCCATATGGTCTAGCGGTTAGGATTCCTGGTTCTCACCCAGGTGGCCCGGGTTCAACTCCCGGTATGGGAATATGATAATTTATAGTTTAGTTTGTCTAAAATATGCAAAATACCACATAGTATACTATCTTGAAAACATGCAAAAAACCAACAATAAACATGTCCCATATGGTCTAGCCGTCAGGATTCCTGGTTCTCACCCAGGTGGCCTTGGTTCAACTCCTGGTATGGGAATAGGTTTTTTATTAGATTAGTTTAGTTTGTCTAAAATATGCAAAATACCACATAGTATACTATCTTGAAAACATGCAAAAAAACAACAATAAACATGTCCCATATGGTCTAGCGGTTAGGATTCCTGGTTCTCATCCAGCTGGCCCGGGTTCAACTCCCGGTATGGGAATATGATAATAATTAGTATAGTTTAGTTTGTCTAAAATATGCAAAATACCACATAGTATACTATCTTGAAAACATGCAAAAAAACAACAATAAACATGTCCCATATGGTCTAGCGGTTAGGATTCCTGGTTCTCACCCAGGTGGCCCGGGTTCAACTCCCGGTATGGGAATACATTTTTTATTAGTTTAGTTTGTCAAAAATATGCAAAAACGATATATTTTGGTATCTCGAAAATATGCAAAAAAATAACAATTAACATGTCCCATATGGTCTAGCCGTCAGGATTCCTGGTTCTCACCCATGTGGCCCGGGTTCAACTCCCGGTATGGGAATAGGATAATTATTAGTATAGTTTAGTTTATCTAAAATATGCAAAATACCACATAGTATACTATCTTGAAAACATGCAAAAAAACAACAATAAACATGTCCCATATGGTCTAGCGGTTAGGATTCCTGGTTCTCACCCAGGTGGCCCGGGTTCAACTCCCGGTATGGGAAAATGTTTTCTATTAGATTAGTTTAGTTTGTCAAAAATATGCAAAAACGATATATTTTGGTATCTCGAAAATATGCAAAAAAATAACAATTAACATGTCCCATATGGTCTAGAGGTTAGGATTCCTGGTTCTCACCCAGGTGGCCCGGGTTCAACTCCCGGTATGGGAATAGGATAATTATTAGTTTAGTTTGTCTCAAATATGCAAAATACCACATAGTATAGTTTTTCGAAAATATGCAAAAAAATAACAATTAACATGTCCCATATGGTCTAGCCGTCAGGATTCCTGGTTCTCACCCATGTGGCCCGGGTTCAACTCCCGGTATGGGAATAGGATAATTATTAGTATAGTTTAGTTTGTCTAAAATATGCAAAATACCACATAGTATACTATCTTGAAATCATGCAAAAAAACAACAATAAACATGTCCCATATGGTCTAGCGGTTAGGATTCCTGGTTCTCATCCAGCTGGCCCGGGTTCAACTCCCGGTATGGGAATATGATAATAATTAGTATAGTTTAGTTTGTCTAAAATATGCAAAATACCACATAGTATACTATCTTGAAAAAATGCAAAAAAACAACAATAAACATGTCCCATATGGTCTAGCGGTTAGGATTCCTGGTTCTCACCCAGGTGGCCCGGATTCAAGTCCCGGTATGGGAATACGTTTTTTATTAGATTAGTTTAGTTTGTCTAAAATATGCAAAATACCACATAGTATACTATCTTGAAAACATGCAAGAAAACAACAATAAACATGTCCCATATGGTCTAGCGGTTAGGATTCCTGGTTTTCACCCAGGTGGCCCGGGTTCAACTCCCGGTATGGGAATAGGATAATTATTAGTTTAGTTTGTCTAAAATATGCAAAATACCACATAGTATAGTTTTTCGAAAATATGCAAAAAAAAACAATTAACATGTCCCATATGGTCTAGCGGTTAGGATTCCTGGTTCTCACCCAGGTGGCCCGGGTTCAACTCCCGGTATGGGAATAGGATAATTATTAGTTTAGTTTGTCAAAAATATGCAAAAACGATATATTTTGGTATCTCGAAAATATGCAAATAAATAACAATTAACATGTCCCATATGGTCTAGCCGTCAGGATTCATGGTTCTCACCCATGTGGCCCGGGTTCAACTCCCGGTATGGGAATAGAATAATAATTAGTATAGTTTAGTTTTTCTAAAATATGCAAAATACTACGTAGTATACTATCTTGAAAACATGCAAAAAAACAACAACAAACATGTCCCATATGGTCTAGCGGTTAGGATTCCTGGTTCTCACCCAGGTGGCCCGGGTTCAACTCCCGGTATGGGAATAGGTTTTTTATTAGATTAGTTTAGTTTGTCAAAAATATGCAAAAACGATATATTTTGGTATCTCCAAAATATGCAAAAAAATAACAATTAACATGTCCCATATTATCTAGCCATCAGGATTCCTGGTTCTCACCCATGTGGCCCGGATTCAACTCCCGATATGGGAAAAGGATAATTATTATTATAGTTTAGTTTGTCTAAAATATGCAAAATACCACATAGTATACTATCTTGAAAAAATGCAAAAAAAACATAATAAACATGTCCCATATGGTCTAGCAGTTAGGATTCCTGGTTCTCACCCAGGTGGCCAAGGTTCAACTCCCGGTATGGGAATAGGATAATTATTAGTTTAGTTTGTCTAAAATATGCAAAATACCACATAGTATAGTTTTTCGAAAATATGCAAAAAAATAACAATTAACATGTCCCATATGGTCTAGCCGTCAGGATTCCTGGTTCTCACCCATGTGGCCCGGGTTCAACTCCCGGTATGGGAATAGGATAATAATTAGTATAGTTTAGTTTGTCTAAAATATGCAAAATACCACATAGTATAGTTTTTCGAAAATATGCAAAAAAATAACAATTAACATGTCCCATATGGTCTAGCCGTTCAGGATTCCTGGTTCTCACCCATGTGGCCCGGGTTCAACTCCGGTATGGGAATAGGATAATAATTAGTATAGTTTAGTTTCTAAAATATGCAAAATACCACATAGTATAGTATCTGAAAACTATGCAAAAAAAAACAATAACATGTCCCATATGGTCTAGCGGTTAGGATTCCTGGTTTCACCCAGTGGCCCGGGTTCAACTCCCGGTATGGGAATAGGATAATTATTAGTTTAGTTTGTCTAAAATATGCAAAATACACAATAGTATAATTATTGCGAAAATATGCAAAAAAAAACAATTAACATGTCCCATATGGTCTAGCGGTTAGGATTCCTGGTTCTCACCCAGGTGGCCCGGGTTCAACTCCCGGTATGGGAATAGGATATTATTAGTATTTAGTTTGTCTAAAATATGCAAAATACCACATAGTATAGTTCTTGAAAACATGCAAAAAAACAACAATAAACATGTCCCATATGGTCTAGCCGTCAGGATTCCTGGTTCTCACCCAGGTGGCCCGGGTTCAACTCCCGGTATGGGAATAGGATATATTAGGTTAGTTTAGTTTGTCTAAAATATGCAAAATACCACATAGTATACTATCTTGAAAACATGCAAAAAAACAACATTAAACATGTCCCATATGGTCTAGCCGTCAGGATTCCTGGTTCTCACCCATGTGGCCCGGGTTCAACTCCCGGTATGGGAATAGGATAATAATTAGTATAGTTTAGTTTGTCTAAAATATGCAAAATACCACATAGTATACTATCTTGAAAACATGCAAAAAAACAACAATAAACATGTCCCATATGGTCTAGCGGTTAGGATTCCTGGTTCTCACCCAGGTGGCCCGGGTTCAACTCCCGGTATGGGAATAGGATAATAATTAGTATAGTTTAGTTTTCTAAAATATGCAAAATACCACATAGTATACTATCTTGAAAACATGCAAAAAAACAACAACAAACATGTCCCATATGGTCTAGCGGTTAGGATTCCTGGTTCTCACCCAGGTGGCCCGGGTTCAACTCCCGGTATGGGAATAGGATAATTATTAGTTTAGTTTGTCTAAAATATGCAAAATACCACATAGTATACTATCTTGAAAACATGCAAAAAAAAACAATAAACATGTCCCATATGGTCTAGCGGTTAGGATTCCTGGTTCTCACCCAGGTGGCCCGGGTTCAACTCCCGGTATGGGAATAGGATAATTATTAGTTTAGTTTGTCTAAAATATGCAAAATACCACATAGTATAGTTTATCGAAAATATGCAAAAAAAAACAATTAACATGTCCCATATGGTCTAGCGGTTAGGATTCCTGGTTCTCACCCAGGTGGCCTGGGTTCAACTCCCGGTATGGGAATAGGATATTAATTAGTATAGTTTAGTTTGTCTAAAATATGCAAAATACCACATAGTATAGTTTCTCGAAAATATGCAAAAAAACAACAATTAACATGTCCCATATGGTCTAGCCGTCAGGATTCCTGGTTCTCACCCATGTGGCCCGGGTTCAACTCCCGGTATGGGAATAGGATAATTATTAGTATAGTTTAGTTTATCTAAAATATGCAAAATACCACATAGTATACTATCTTGAAAACATGCAAAAAAACAACAATAAACATGTCCCATATGGTCTAGCGGTTAGGATTCCTGGTTCTCACCCAGGTGGCCCGGGTTCAACTCCCGGTATGGGAATAGGATAATTATTAGTTTAGTTTGTCTAAAATATGCAAAATACCACATAGTATACTATCTTGAAAACATGCAAAAAAACAACAATAAACATGTCCCATATGGTCTAGCGGTTAGGATTCCTGGTTCTCACCCAGGTGGCCCGGGTTCAACTCCCGGTATGGGAATAGGATAATAATTAGTATAGTTTAGTTTGTCTAAAATATGCAAAATACCACATAGTATACTATCTTGAAAACATGCAAAAAAACAACAATAAACATGTCCCATATGGTCTAGCGGTTAGGATTCCTGGTTCTCACCCAGGTGGCCCGGGTTCAACTCCCGGTATGGGAATAGGTTTTGTATTAGATTAGTTTAGTTTGTCAAAAATATGCAAAAACGATATATTTTGGTATCTCGAAAATATGCAAAAAAAAACAATTAACATGTCCCATATGGTCTAGCCGTCAGGATTCCTGGTTCTCACCCATGTGGCCCGGGTTCAACTCCCGGTATGGGAATAGGATAATTATTAGTATAGTTTAGTTTGTCTAAAATATGCAAAATACCACATAGTATACTATCTTGAAAACATGCAAAAAAAACATAATAAACATGTCCCATATGGTCTAGCGGTTAGGATTCCTGGTTCTCACCCAGGTGGCCCGGGTTCAACTCCCGGTATGGGAATAGGATAATTATTAGTATAGTTTAGTTTGTCTAAAATATGCAAAATACCACATAGTATACTATCTTGAAAACATGCAAAAAAAACAACAATAAACATGTCCCATATGGTCTAGCGGTTAGGATTCCTGGTTCTCACCCAGGTGGCCCGGGTTCAACTCCCGGTATGGGAATAGGATAATAATTAGTATAGTTTAGTTTGTCTAAAATATGCAAAATACCACATAGTATACTATCTTGAAAACATGCAAAAAAAACAACAATAAACATGTCCCATATGGTCTAGCGGTTAGGATTCCTGGTTCTCACCCAGGTGGCCCGGGTTCAACTCCCGGTATGGGAATAGGATAATAATTAGTATAGTTTAGTTTGTCTAAAATATGCAAAATACCACATAGTATAGTTTTTCGAAAATATGCAAAAAAATAACAATTAACATGTCCCATATGGTCTAGCCGTCAGGATTCCTGGTTCTCACCCATGTGGCCCGGGTTCAACTCCCGGTATGGGAATAGGATAATAATTAGTATAGTTTAGTTTGTCTAAAATATGCAAAATACCACATAGTATACTATCTTGAAAACATGCAAAAAAACAACAATAAACATGTCCCATATGGTCTAGCGGTTAGGATTCCTGGTTCTCACCCAGGTGGCCCGGGTTCAACTCCCGGTATGGGAATAGGATAATAATTAGTATAGTTTAGTTTTTCTAAAATATGCAAAATACCACATAGTATACTATCTTGAAAACATGCAAAAAAACAACAACAAACATGTCCCATATGGTCTAGCGGTTAGGATTCCTGGTTCTCACCCAGGTGGCCCGGGTTCAACTCCCGGTATGGGAATAGGATAATTATTAGTTTAGTTTGTCTAAAATATGCAAAATACCACATAGTATACTATCTTGAAAACATGCAAAAAAACAACAATAAACATGTCCCATATGGTCTAGCCGTCAGGATTCCTGGTTCTCACCCATGTGGCCCGGGTTCAACTCCCGGTATGGGAATAGGATAATAATTAGTATAGTTTAGTTTTTCTAAAATATGCAAAATACCACATAGTATACTATCTTGAAAACATGCAAAAAAACAACAACAAACATGTCCCATATGGTCTAGCGGTTAGGATTCCTGGTTCTCACCCAGGTGGCCCGGATTCAACTCCCGGTATGGGAATAGGATAATTATAGTTAGTTTGTCTAAAATATGCAAAATACCACATAGTATACTATCTTGAAAACATGCAAAAAAGCAACAACAAACATGTCCCATATGGTCTAGCGGTTAGGATTCCTGGTTCTCACCCAGGTGGCCCGGGTTCAACTCCCGGTATGGGAATAGGATAATAATTAGTATAGTTTAGTTTGTCTAAAATATGCAAAATACCACATAGTATACTATCTTGAAAACATGCAAAAAAACAACAATAAACATGTCCCATATGGTCTAGCGGTTAGGATTCCTGGTTCTCACCCAGGTGGCCCGGGTTCAACTCCCGGTATGGGAATAGGATATTTATTAGTTTAGTTTGTCTAAAATATGCAAAATACCACATAGTATTAGTATCTTCGAAAATATGCAAAAAAATAACAATTAACATGTCCCATATGGTCTAGCGGTCAGGATTCCTGGTTCTCACCCATGTGGCCCGGGTTCAACTCCCGGTATGGGAATAGGATAAGTATTAGTATAGTTTAGTTTGTCTAAAATATGCAAAATACCACATAGTATACTATCTTGAAAACATGCAAAAAAAACATAATAAACATGTCTCAAATGGTCTAGCGGTTAGGATTTCTGGTTCTCACCCAGGTGGCCCGGGTTCAACTCCCGGTATGGGAATAGGATAATTATTAGTATAGTTTAGTTTGTCTAAAATATGCAAAATACCACATAGTATACTATCTTGAAAACATGCAAAAAAAACAACAATAAACATGTCCCATATGGTCTAGCGGTTAGGATTCCTGGTTCTCACCCAGGTGGCCCGGGTTCAACTCCCGGTATGGGAATAGGATAATAATTAGTATAGTTTAGTTTTTCTAAAATATGCAAAATACCACATAGTATACTATCTTGAAAACATGCAAAAAAACAACAATAAACATGTCCCATATGGTCTAGCCGTTAGGATTCCTGGTTCTCACCCAGGTGGCCCGGGTTCAACTCCCGGTATGGGAATATGATAATAATTAGTATAGTTTAGTTTGTCTAAAATATGCAAAATACCACATAGTATACTATCTTGAAAACATGCAAAAAAACAACAATAAACATGTCCCATATGGTCTAGCGCAGGGCTCTCCAACACGTCGATCGCGAGCTACCGGTTGCTCGCGGGCAGCTTTTCAGTAGCTCGCCGCTTGATTATAGCGTGTGGTTGCTTCTTGATTTTCCGGCCGCGGCTGGACAATAAAGTTTTTTTATTTTAGAATTTTTTCCGTCACACAAATATATCAAATTGGGGTGGTGACGCAGAGCTCAAGGAAGAGATGTGACAGCAGCACAGCGACACCACACACCAGTCTGCTTTCTCCAGCAGCACCAGTCAGAACCAACAGCAGAATGACCCGCTCTGAATCAGTCCGCGTCGCTGCGGCTCAGAGACACAGGGAGGGATTTGTGGTTTTAGAAAAACACTCGTTATCGTCATGTCAGGTTTTTGGTGGATTTGATCAAGTCGTGGATTGCAGAGTATGAATGTCCTCTTGCTATTTTCAGTTGATACATACGTGTGTAAAGTTTATGAAGGCAGGAGGAAAGCTTCCGCGATCACCGTCTCCTCTCGGTTCCTCCAAACCCCGCCCCCTCACTGCAAATAATGAGTGACAGGATCACTGATTGAGAGATGATGAAGCTAACTTAATCTCATACATTCATGGGATTTATGTAACAGTAATACAGAGAATGTGAGTGTGCACCCACATGCACTATTTTTGTTTTTATAATGCTGTTGTAAATACTCCTGTTGTCTGCTGTGTTCAGACTTAAGTCATGTTTGTGATTCAACCAAAGACATTCAGGACATTCAGTGTCCTTTTTTAGCTGCACTGTTCAGTGTCGATCCTGTGGAGATGGAGATGGAGGTTATAAATCTCCAAAATCATGTTCAGCTGAAGTCTCAGCAAAACTCTCAACATGTCTGGAGCCTTGTAGACCCAGAAAACTATAAGAACATTCACCAAGCAGCACTGAAAAGGTCTGCTTTATTTAGTTCTGTTCTACATAACTTTGTGAGCAGCTTTTTCTGACATGAAATCTAAATACAGAACAAGACTGAGTGATGAACATTTAAATGACTCTATTAGAGTGAACCTACGTGGGTCCACTCCAGCATACACCTTTATGATGGACTCCATGTGCCATTCATTTCACAAACTGTGAAAAAGAGTGAATGCTACCTATTTTGCACATGTGCCATAGATGCTTGTCAGGTGGTGATTAAGGACATTTATGTGAATTCTCAGTGAAGTACTCACTATGTGGGCCATAGTAATATGTGAGAAATTTTCGTTTTCTTGGACCTTGATGTGAAGTTAAGATTTGTGATATGCTTTAGGTATTGCAATTTCACACGTGTACAAAAGTAGCTTAATTCAACTGATGAGGGCTATACTGTACCAATATATTATATACTACGTGAATAAATGTAAGCGATGTGATGCAAGTAGCTCTTGGCCACTTTCATTTTTTCAAAGTAGCTCTCAGATGAAGAAAGGTTGGAGACCCCTGGTCTAGCGGTTAGGATTCCTGGTTCTCACCCACGTGGCCCGGGTTCAACTCCCGGTATGGGAATACGTTTTGTATTAGATTAGTTTAGTTTGTCAAAAATATGCAAAAAATAAATATTTTGGTATCTCGAAAATATGCAAAAAAATAACAATTAACATGTCCCATATGGTCTAGCCGTCAGGATTCCTGGTTCTCACCCATGTGGCCCGGGTTCAACTCCCGGTATGGGAATAGGATAATTATTAGTATAGTTTAGTTTATCTAAAATATGCAAAATACCACATAGTATACTATCTTGAAAACATGCAAAAAAACAACAATAAACATGTCCCATATGGTCTAGCGGTTAGGATTCCTGGTTCTCACCCAGGTGACCCGGGTTCAACTCCCGGTATGGGAATAGGATAATTATTAGTTTAGTTTGTCTAAAATATGCAAAATACCACATAGTATAGTTTTTCGAAAATATGCACAAAAATAACAATTAACATGTCCCATATGGTCTAGCCGTCAGCATTCCTGGTTCTCACCCATGTGGCCCGGGTTCAACTCCCGGTATGGGAATAGGATAATAATTAGTATAGTTTGTCTAAAATATGCAAAATACCACATAGTATAGTTTTTCGAAAATATGCAAACAAATAACAATTAACATGTCCCATATGGTCTAGCCGTCAGGATTCCTCGTTCTCACCCATGTGGCCCGGGTTCAACTCCCGGTATGGGAATAGGATAAGTATTACTATAGTTTAGTTTGTCTAAAATATGCAAAATACCACATAGTATACTATCTTGAAAACATGCAAAAAAAACATAATAAACATGTCCCATATGGTCTAGCGGTTAGGATTTCTGGTTCTCACCCAGGTGTCCCGGGTTCAACTCCCGGTATGGGAATAAGTTAATTATTAGTTTAGTTTGTCTAAAATATGCAAAATACCACATAGTATAGTTTTTCGAAAATATGCAAAAAAATAACAATTAACATGTACCATATGATCTAGCTGTTAGGATTCATGGTTCTCACCCAGGTGGCCCGGGTTCAACTCCCGGTATGGGAATAGGATAATTATTAGTATAGTTTAGTTTGTCTAAATTATGCAAAATACCACATAGTATAGTTTCTCGAAAAGATGCGAAAAAACAACAATTAACATGTCCCATATGGTCTAGCCGTCAGGATTCCTGGTTCTCACCGATGTGGCCCGGGATCAACTCCAGGTATGGGAATAGGTTTTTTATTAGATTACTTTAGTTTGTCAAGAATATGCAAAAACGATATATTTTGGTATCTCGAAAATATGCAAAAAAATAACAATTAACATGTCCCATATGGTCTAGCCGTCATGATTCCTGGTTCTCACCCATGTGGCCCGGGTTCAACTCCCGTTATGGGAATAGGATAATTATTAGTGTTAGGGAAATAATTATCTCAGACTCCTAGATGTGACATACAGGACCAACCTTGACGTCTATTTATGTCCTTTAAGGACACAGATGGTCTTTGTCGTGGGTGCACTGGGACACTTCCTTCTTTGTTGTTTGTGGACTCCAGGGTATGACATATTCGAGGCCATAAGTGGTGGAGGCAGGTAACTCAGTGTGCCCAAACTGTCTAAAGCTATCTTATCAAAACATGTTGATTACTCTCTTTTGAAACCAGTTAAATGGGCTACCAAGAGAGAGGCGCTCCAGAATTGACGTGGCAACCACCCGTGCCGTCAGACCGTGACTGTGTGAATTGTGATGTGAATTCTCCGGCCGTAACTCCAAATAAACCTCCAGTGTTTGACATCGAAGCTCCTGCTCTACCCTGTCTCCTTCCTGAGTCGGTGACTCCCACTGCATTGCTACACAGAAGTTTCAATTACAATTAGTATAGTTTAGTTTGTCTAAAATATGCAAAATACCACATAGTATAGTTTCTCGAAAATATGCAAAAAAACAACCATTAACATGTCCCATATGGTCTTGCGGTTAGGATTCCTGGTTCTCACCCAGGTGGTCCGGGTTCAACTCCCGGTATGGGAATAGGATAATAATTAGTATAGTTTAGTTTGTCTAAATTATGCAAAATACCACATAGTATAGTTTCTCGAAAATATGCGAAAAAACAACAATTACCATGTCCCATATGGTCTAGTGGTTAAGATTCCTGGTTCTCACCCAGGTGGCCCGGGTTCAACTCCCGGTATGGGAATAGGATAATAATTAGTATAGGTTAGTTTGTCTAAATTATGCATAATACCACATAGTATAGTTTCTCGAAAAGATGCGAAAAAACAACAATTAACATGTCCAATATGGTCTAGCCGTCAGGATTCCTGGTTCTCACCGATGTGGCCCGGGATCAACTCCAGGTATGGGAATAGGATAATTATTAGTATAGTTTAGTTTGTCTAAAATATGCAAAATACCATAGAGTATAGTTTCTAGAAAATATGCAAAAAAACAACAATTAGCATGTCCCATATGGTCTAGCCGTCAGTATTCCTGGTTCTCACCCCGGTGGCCCAGGTTCAACTCCAGGTATGGGAATAGGATTTTTATTAGATTAGTTTAGTTTATCAAAAATATGCAAAAATTATATATTTTGGTATCTCGAAAATATGCAAACAAATAACAATTAACATTTACCATATGCTCTAGCCATCAGGATTCCTGGTTCTCACCCATGTGGCCCGGGTTCAACTCCCGCTATGGAAATAGGATAATTATTAGTATAGTTTAGTTTGTCTAAAATATGCAAAATACCACATAGTATAGTTTCTCGAAAATATGCAAAAAAACAACAATTAAACTTGTCCCATATGGTCTAGCGGTTAGGATTCCTGGTTCTCACCCAGGTGGCCCGGGTTCAACTCCCGGTATGGGAATAGGTTTTTTATTAGATTAGTTTAGTTTGTCAAAAATATGCAAAAACGATATATTTTGGTATCTCGAAAATATGCAAAAAAATAACAATTAACATGTCCCATATAGTCTAGCCGTCAGGATTCCTGGTTCTCACCCATGTGGCCCGGGTTCAACTCCCAGTATGGGAATAGGATAATTATTAGTTTAGTTTGTCTAAAATATGCAAAATACCACATAGTATATTTTTTCAAAAATATGCAAAAAACAACAATTAACATGTCCCATATGGTCTAGCCGTCAGGATTCCTGGTTCTCACCCATGTGGCCCGGGTTCAACTCCCGGTATGGGAATACGATAATAATTTGTTTAGTTTGTCTAAATTATGCAAAATACCACATAGTATAGTTTCTCGAAAATATGCAAAAAACCAACAATTAACATGTCCCATATGGTCTAGCGGTTAGGAGTCCTGGTTCTCACCCAGGTGGCCCGGGTTCAACTCCCGGTATGGGAATAGGTTTTTTATTAGATTAGTTTAGTTTGTCAAAAATATGCAAAAACGATATATTTTGGTATCTCGAAAATATGCAAAAAAATAACAAGTAACATGTCCCATATGGTCTAGCCGTCAAGATTCCTGGTTCTCACCCATGTGGCCCGGGTTCAACTCCCGGTATGGGAATAGGATAATTATTAGTATAGTTTAGTTTGTCTAAAATATGCAAAATACCACATAGTATACTATCTTGAAAACATGCAAAAAAACATCAATAAAAATGTCCCATATGGTCTAGCGGTTAGGATTCCTGGTTCTCACACAGGTGGCCTGTGTTCAACTCCCGGTATGGGAATAGGATAATTATTAGTTTAGTTTGTCTAAAATATGCAAAATACCACATAGTATAGTTTTTCGAAAATATGCAAAAAAAAACAATTAACATGTCCCATATGGTCTAGTGGTTAAGATTCCTGGTTCTCACCCAGGTGGCCTGGGTTCAACACCCGGTATGGGAATAGTATAATGATTAGTATAGTTTAGTTTGTCTAAATTATGCAAAATACCACATAGTATAGTTTCTCAAAAATATACAAATAAACAACTATTAACATGTCCCATATGGTCTAGCCGTCAGGATTCCTGGTTCTCACCCATTTGGCCCGGGTTCAATTCCTGGTATGGGAATAGGATAATTATTAGTATAGTTTAGTTTGTCTAAAATATGCAAAATACCACATAGTATAGTTTCTCGAAAATATGCAAAAAAACAACAATTAACATGTCCCATATGGTCTAGCGCAGAGCCCTAGAGATACTAAGAGTTACGACACTCCCATAGAATGGCGGCGCCTACTTCCGGGGTATGGACATCGGAATAGTTCAAAATATTGTCATTTGGGCGTTGGACCTCATTCACTTCCAGAGGTAAGTTGCTGAAATATCGAACTCTTTTGAATTATCAACTGTCTATATTGTATCAGAGGCCCTTTATGATGCTTATACTGGTCTTCATTTGTATATGCACAGCGTAATTATCTATATTTTATCTTGGTTGTTACAACCAATTTTGCTAGCATTGCCTGCTAGTTAGCTAGCGCGACTTCGTCAGCTTTGAAGGTAAGATTTCAGTAATGAATCGCTAGCAGCTTATATATCAATGATGCTGGGTATGGCAAGCAGGATTTAGATTGATTATGTGTTTTTATTGTTATTTTGGTTTTTATCTGCTGAACCTGACCGTGTCAGCCATCCTTAGTCGGATTTTTCTGTATGATATGACTTAACTGCTAGCACTAGTAGAAATGAGGTGGCGTTTGTGATAAATATTTCATTTAATATTTCATTGCATTTTGGGTTATACTAACATTTCATTATGTGACATGTTGACTGTACTTAGTTTTTTTTGTACTGTTCCATGTTAACTCATCTGTACTGTACAACTAGCCTAGCGCTACTTTTTCATGCTTGATGGCATGCTAGGATAGATTCCTTTGTATTGTAATATACACACTAGTTTAATGATTGTTCTTCAAAGGTATTATTCAGTCTTAAACAAATAATAGCCTACTGAATAGGCTACTCTACAGCAGTGAATGAAGGATGAGCCTAAAACATGGTCATGCATCCAAAATGTTTATTTTTAACAAAATAAACACTTAAAAAAAAAAAATTAGCACTTTTTTTTATTCAGCCTCATATGTCAGCCTCATATGGCTGTTGCTGCTGCTGCTGCTGCTGGCGGAGGCTGCTGCTGCTGAAGGAGGGGGCTGCTGCTGGAGGGGGATACTGCTGCTGGAGGGTGCTGCTGCTCAAGGAAGAGGAGGCTGGAGGCTGCTGACGGAGGACCGGGAATGGAGATGCCAAGTACATCGATGGCAAGGAGTAAGGTGTTTGGCAGTGGCCTAGATGTTATGACCTTCAGTCAGAGGTCTGTTGGGTCTTCTTTGCCTTCTTACTCTGACTCTTGCTGCCAAGATACCCTTTATGTTTATCCTTCCTCTCAGCCCTGATGCACTTTGATGCAATCCTTAACCTCAGCCTGATGTATGTTGAGAGGATTTTTTTCTTCAGGTCATGGCATGAGGGCAGGTTGCTGTCCAGCAACATGGCTTCTTGTTCCAGCTGTGACACTGCATTTGAGGACTCCATGAGGGAATCGTTCGTCCTCACACGGAACAGCTGCTCCACGTTCTGAACAAGGGTGAAAACCTCATCTGATGGACGGTAAAGTGCACCCCTTTTAAATTATTTTAATACCAGCAGACCAGCTCTCTCATTTTCACCATCACTGACATTTTTCACTAGGGCACACTGGCATTTGTCACAAAGTGAGAAGCTGATAACCCTTTTCATGATGTATCCTGCAAGGTGGTATAGCACACAGGACTCGGTTTTAGTGATGTCAGGTGGTGTTGTCAGGTCTACTAGCTGCTCCACTCTCAGAACGTCAGGAGGACTGCAGCTGCTGTTCTGCGTGTCCAGGAAGTCTGCCAAGTGGTCTGATCCATCCTACACGTAACTGCCAGTATGCACTGGCGATAGGAACTGGCCAACGGTGACAGCACTCAGTGCATATTGGAACTCTACAGGTGTTGGGGCAGAGTTCCTCAGACGAATGGACGAAAATGTGTTTTCCAGGCAGTCTTGAGTGAAGCGGCTTGTGAGAACAAATGTGTGCCCTTGTCTCAACAGGTCATGCTGGACCTCCAGGATTGTTGTTGTGGCCATCACCAGTCCTGTCTGGACTGGTTTCCAGCTGCCCTTGGGACCGATCTTCAGGCCCCGAAACAGATGGATGGAGTCCCGGAGGAAGCTGATGGCCTTATCATACTCCTCCATCTTGAAATGACTTAGGGCAGTAACAGTGTTGCGTGACGACATGAGGTCAAATCAGTGGTCCACCGTCTCCAAAAACTACGCAGTGGTAAGGTAGGACTCTGGTCTGTGCTCCTCCGCCACCATGTACCTCAGGGCAGCACTCGATGACTTGGAGAAGACGTGCATTGCTGAACTGACCTTCATTTTCTCAAAATGACTAGGCTCCAGGACGCCTCTAGACAGCTTAGGTGCCAGTTTTAGGGCCATTCCCTCTTGGTATGACACCAGATCCTTCAGGGGGCCAACAGACACCACACTGGACGGCAGCTTCTCTTTGTCCACCACATCCTGTGGTATGGTGATGACGTGACCATTCACCAAGGCACTCTTTAAATTCTTCACCACGTGTGGAACGTCAGGCATGAAGTACAGGTGCTGGTGTGGCTTCACAGGATGTGCTATCCACGGCTTGTCATAGGTCACCTGAAAGGACTTCCACATAGCCCTATTGGGGCTCCCCATATAAGTGGTGATGTTAACCACATGAAGCCCTATAGATGCCGCTGCTTCAACGATGGTGAGTATTATGGGCCTGTACACTGCACCGTCAGTAGAATTACCACTGTAGTGGTAAGCCACAACCTGTTTCCACCGCGTAGTAGCACCAGCCAGCATGAACACTAAGGCATGAGTGGCCTGGCCTTTGTGGCCAGGTAGTGTTGTGTTCCCAAACAGCCTCCCTGTTCCCAGATGCAGGTCCACGCTAGGGGTGATGGACATCTCATCCAAGGTGAGCACACATTTCTTCTCCATCTCACTCATGCCATCTGCCTTCAGCCTCAGCATATCAAACACCTCCCCCAACACTCCTGACTCCAGTTTGACGTGCTGCATCCTCCTCTGAATGGTCCTGATGTCAGGCAGAGGCATATTCATGGCTTGGAGGGTTTTATATCCTGTAGTGCCACAACAGAACCTTAGTTGTATTGCTTTTTTCCACGGTTTCTTTCCCCCACCGTATCCCACCTTTTTTTGATTGTCCAAGTGCTCTAATTTGGTCTGTGTTGAAGATTTTTTGAAACTTTAGATTAATCAAATTGTGTTTTTTTTTATGCCGAATTAATCCTCTTCTGGTTTACCAGAGCCCTCTGGGCTCTCTTTCTTAGTAATCTCTCCCTTCTCAGTTGCCTCATTAGATCCTCCATGTGAGCTCAGTGACAACTGGCCCTTGGCAGTCTGGTCCCTGGAGCACCTGACCCTGGCAAACTGGCCTCTTCATAGCTGACCCCTGACTGACTGGTTCCTGGCACACTGATCTCTGGTAAGGTGGCCTCTTGATTGTCGGCCCCTGACATACTGGCCCCTGGCAGTCTGCTGACATCTGTCTCACTCTCTCTGTCTGTGATGTCCCTTTCATTCCCTTGGAACTCCACCTAAATATCTCCCTGAATCTCTGTAACAATAACAAGGCAATTGTTGTTATATGTGTATGCTGCCTTTACATGTGCACCTTTTGTCATTTAAGGGTACACTACACTCCTATAGTGACATTCATCTAAGTTCGTCTATTGGCAATGTTACAGTATGAAGAAATCTGTAGATTATGTACATGTGGTATATGAATCTTCAGAGAATCCCTGAACCCTGGTATTTTTGAAGCTGTATAATCTGAAAGTTGCATTAGGAGTGTAGTCTATCCTTGAATTATATAACATGGGAAACATTGTTAGCTTCATATATCATACCAATGTTTGATGTGCAGTAATAGGTGTGGTCATTATTCCTGACAGCTGGAGGCATACTCCTTGACGTGAATTTTCTCCTTTTCGGTTTAGGCCGATGTATAAATACTGTTGGAACAGCATCTGGCCTCAACCTCAAATTTCCTCCTGATTTGTTGCCAATATATTGGTCGTCTTCAAAGTGTACCTGTGGGTAGGTAGGTTTGATCAGTTTCCCCTGCACACTTCAAATGTCCTTGAAGAGTCATAACTCTCTACACTTGGAAATATGATGCCCTTTAAAATGTTAATAAGTCATGTCACCTCTGTGAACATTACTTACATGACAGAGTTTTCTGCTGTTGTTGTCCTCTTTCAGACACAGGTTTTGTCTGTTGACCATTGCCATCCATCTCTTCCTTCACTCTACGTCCTTAGGGAAGCCATACATCCGGAACCCCTTCTCGGATCGATTAGAGCATCCAAATGCTGCACATCCAACCATGGTATGACAACTGATCTATTAAAATGCAATATAAACGAAAGTGCCATAATATTTATTGTGCAAACATTTTAACATGAATATTGCTATGTCCTCTGTTCAGTCTGCTCCCAACTGTATTATCTCCCCTTATTCACCACTGTTCCTATTCTTGCTCTGCTTTTTAGGGCCCAGGAAACAGATGAAGAGGATGTCCCTTTCACAAAGAACCTTCTTGTTTTTTTCAAAATGGTTAGGCCCCTGGATGCCCTAGACTAGAGTTCTGTATTGCTTTTTTGTAAATAGTTGTTTGTAAATATTTGTAAAATGACCCCCCCCCCCCCACCCACAATTGTTGTTCGCACAATTATGCTTGTGCGAACAACAATTGTGGGTGGGTGCTTATTGTGCTGCAGACGTTGAAGGACCTGAGTCTCCTGAGGAAATACAGGTGAAAGGTGAGGAGAGGTCATCGCTTGGAAGGTTTTATATCCTGTGGTGTCTCAACAGAACTTAATATGAATTGCTTTATTGTCTCGTCGCTGGATCACCTCCCCCTGGCAAAGTGGCCTCGTCATTTTAATTGTTATTGTTGACAAACCTGTTTTTGTTGCTCTATTGAACCATGGTTCAACAGGAGCTTCTGTAAATAGTTTTGTAAATAGTTTGAATATTTATCATAGTAATCATTTTCAGTCTCCCACTCTCTCAATTTAATGTATCGTTTCTTTGCCCCACCATATATTTTGTTGTCCAAGGGCACTAATTTGGTCTGTGTTGAAGATTGTTTTACACTTTAGATTAATCAAAATTGTGTTTTTTGGCTGAATTAATCTTTTTCTGTTGAACCCTAACCCTCTTTGTTCTCATTCTCATTCATTTGACTTTGTTTTGTTCCAACACACATCACTTTTTCCATACACTGTTCTTAATACTTGTTCACACATTTGTTCATCCCTTTTACTTTGTTCTTCCTGTTGTTCTTGTTCAAACACATATATCAATTGTGCATCCACTGTTGTGGTAAAATGATATTCATAGTCTTAACATGATCATGCTACCCATGCTAACATGAACACAAGCGTTTACCTCCAAAAATGTAAAACGTATCTAAGTAATAGGCTACCAAGCTTTCCGTTGTCACCCTGCCTCTCCAAATGCAAAACTGTCAATAAAAAGTATGCAATAATGCAATTACAGCTGAAAAAGTACTTGAGTGTGTGTGTTTTTTAAATATATATATTTACCATTCAATAACGCAATCGCTGCTGTCTGTCTGTCCCATATAAGAACATGACAGCGCAGCACAACTATACTACGGACGTGACTGCCCTGACAGTGACAGCAACATAGCCTGCTTGTGCTACCACACTTTACCCTCAAAATATCGTTAACTAACGAAACTTGTAAATATTGCCAATCCATACAAAGTGTAACCACATCATGTAAATATGTAAAAAATAACAGCGTTGGTTTAATCTATGACTATTTTGACCATGTTTCTGCTGTTTTTGCCATAGAGAAGCATTGCCACGGAAGTGCGTTTTGAACTATCCCGGCATACATAAACCACGTGACCGGCTGACGGCGACATCATAGAGTGTCGTAACTCTTATCTCTCTATGGCTCTGGTCTAGCGGTTAGGATTCCTGGTTCTCACCCAGGTGGCCCGGGTTCAACTCCCGGTATGGGAATAGGTTTTTTATTAGATTAGTTTAGTTTGTCAAAAATATGCAAAAACGATATATTTTGGTATCTCGAAAATATGCAAAAAAATAACAATTAACATGTCCCATATGGTCTAGCCATCAGGATTCCTGGTTCTCACCCATGTGGTCCGGGTTCAACTCCCGGTATGAGAATAGGATAATTATTAGTATAGATTAGTTTGTCTAAAATATGCAAAATACCACATAGTATAGTTTCTTGAAAATATGCCAAAAAACAACAGTTAACATGTCCCATATGGTCTAGCGATTAGGATTCCTGGTTCTCACCCAGGTGGCTCGGGTTCAACTCCCGGTATGGGAATAGTATAATAATTAGTATAGTTTAGTTTGTCTAAATTATGCAAAATACCACATAGTATAGTTTCTTGAAAAGATGCGAAAAAACAACAATTAGCATGTCCCATAGGGTCTAGCGATTAGGATTCCTGGTTCTCACCCAGGTGGCTCGGGTTCAACTCCCGGTATGGGAATAGGATAATTATTAGTTTAGTTTGTCTAAAATATGCAAAATACCACATAGTATAGTTTCTCGAAAATATGTATATAAAAACATGTCCCATATGGTATAGTGGTTAAGATTCCTTGTTCTCACCCAGGTGGCCTGGTTTCAACTCCCGGTATGGGAATAGTATAATAATTAGTATAGTTTAGTTTGTCTAAATTATGCAAAATACCACATAGTATAGTTTCTCGAAAAGATGCGAAAAAACAACAATTAACATGTCCCAGAAGGTCTAGCCGTCAGGATTCCTGGTTCTCACCGATGTGGCCCGGGATCAACTCCAGGTATGGGAATAGGATTTTTATTAGATTAGTTTAGTTTATCAAAAATATGCAAAAATTATATATTTTGGCATCTCGAAAATATGCAAACACATAACAATTAACATTTACCATATGCTCTAGCCGTCAGGATTCATGGTTCTCACCCATGTGGCCCAGGTTCAACTCCCGCTATGAGAATAGGATAATTATTAGTATAGTTTCTCGAAAAGATGCATAAAAACAACATTTAACATGTCCCATATGGTCTAGCAGTTAGGATTCCTGGTTCTCACCCAGGTGGCCCGGGTTCAACTCCCGGTATGGGAATAGTTTTTTTATTAGATTAGTTTAGTTTGTCAAAAATATGCAAAAACGATATATTTTGGTATCTCGAAAATATGTAAAAAAATAACTAACAATTAACATGTCCCATATGGTCTAGCCGTCAGGATTCCTGGGTCTCACCCATTTCGCCCAGGTTCAACTCCCGCTATGGGAATAGGATAATTATTAGTATAGTTAGTTTGTCTAAAATATGCAAAATACCACATAGTATAGTTTCTCGAAAATATGCAAAAAAACAACAATTAACATGTCCCATATGGTCTAGCGGTTAGGATTCCTGGTTCTCGCCCGGGTTCAACTCCCGGTATGGGAATAGATTTTTTATTAGTTTAGTTTGTCTAAAATATGCAAAATACCACATAGTATAGTTTCTCGAAAATATGTATATAAGAAAATGTCCCATATGGTCTGGCGGTTAAGATTTCTGGTTCTCACCCAGGTGTCCTCGTTTCAACTCCCGGTATGGGAATAGTATAATAATTAGTATAGTTTGGTTTGTCTAAATTATGCAAAATACCACATAGTATAGTTTCTCGAAAAGATGCGAAAAAACAACAATTAACATGTCCCAGAAGGTCTAGCCGTCAGGATTCCTGGTTCTCACCGATGTGGCCCGGGATCAACTCCAGGTATGGGAATAGGATTTTTATTAGATTAGTTTAGTTTATCAAAAATATGCAAAAATTATATATTTTGGTATCTCGAAAATATGCAAACACATAACAATTAACATTTACCATATGCTCTAGCCGTCAGGATTCATGGTTCTCACCCATGTGGCCCAGGTTCAACTCCCGCTATGGGAATAGGATAATTATTAGTATAGTTTAGTTTGTCTAAAATATGCAAAATACCACATAGTATAGTTTCTCGAAAATATGCAAAAAAACAACAATTAACATGTCCCATATGGTCTAGCGGTTAGGATTCCTGGTTCTCACCCAGGTGGCCCGGGTTCAACTCCCGGTATGGAAATAGTTTTTTTATTAGATTATTTTAGTTTGTAAAAAATATGCAAAAACAATATATTTTGGTATCTCGAAAATATACAAAAAAATAACAATTAACATGTCCTATATGGTCTAGCCGTCAGGATTCCTGGTTCTCACCCATTTGGCCCGGGGTTCAACTCCCGGTATGGGAATAGGATAATTATTAGTATAGTTTAGTTTGTCTAAAATATGCAAAATACCACATAGTATAGTTTCTTAAAAAGATGCAAAAAAACAACAATTAACATGTCCCATATGGTCTAGCGGTTAGGATTCCTGGTTCTCACCCAGGTGGCCCGGGTTCAACTCCCGGTATGGGAATAGGTTTTTTATTAGATTAGTTTAGTTTGTCAAAAATATGCAAAAACAATATATTTTGGTATCTCGAAAATATGCAAAAAAATAACAATTAACATGTCCCATATGTTCTAGCCGTCAGGATTCCTGGTTCTCACCGATGTGGCCCGGGATCAACTCCAGGTATGGGAATAGGATTTTTATTAGATTAGTTTAGTTTATCAAAAATATGCAAAAATTATATAATTTGGTATCTCGAAAATATGCAAACAAATAACAATTAACATTTACCATATGCTCTAGCCGTCAGGATTCCTGGTTCTCACCCATGTGGCCCGGGTTCAACTCCTGCTATGGGAATAGGATAATTATTAGTATAGTTTAGTTTGTCTAAATTATCCAAAATACCACATAGTATAGTTTCTCGAAAAGATGCATAAAAACAACAATTAACATGTCCCATATGGTCTAGCGGTTAGGATTCCTGGTTCTCACCCAGGTGGCCCGGGTTCAACTCCCGGTATGGGAATAGATTTTTTATTAGTTTAGTTTGTCTAAAATATGCAAAATACCACATAGTATAGTTTCTCGAAAATATGTATATAAAGACATGTCCCATATGGTCTAGCGGTTAAGATTTCTGGTTCTCACCCAGGTGTCCTGGTTTCAACTCCCGGTATGGGAATAGTATAATAATTAGTATAGTTTAGTTTGTCTAAATTATGCAAAATGCCACATAGTATAGTTTCTCGAAAAGATGCGATAAAACAACAATAAACATGTCCCATATGGTCTAGCCGTCAGGATTCCTGGTTCTCACCGATGTGGCCCGGGATCAACTCCAGGTATGGGAATAGGATTTTTTTTAAATTAGTTTAGTTTGTCAAAAATATGAAAAAACGATATATTTTGGTATCTCGAAAATATGCAAACAAATAGCAATTAACATGTCCCATATGGTCTAGCGGTTAGGATTCCTGGTTTTCAACCAGGTGGCCCGGGGTTCAACTCCCGGTATGGGAATAGGATAATAATTAGTATAGTTTAGTTTGTCTAAATTATGCAAAATACCACATAGTATAGTTTCTCGAAAAGATGCTAAAAAACAACAATTAACATGTCCCATATGGTCTAGCCATCAGGATTCCTGGTTCTCACCGATGTGGCCCGGGATTAACTCCAGGTATGGGAATAGGATTTTTATTAGATTAGTTTAGTTTGTCAAAAATATGCAAAAACGATATATTTTGGTATCTCGAAAATATGCAAAAAAAAAACAATTAACATGTCCCATATGGTCTAGCAGTTAGGATTCTTGGTTTTCACCCAGGTGGCCCGGGTTCAACTCCCGGTATGGGAATAGGATAATTATTAGTTTAGTTTGTCTAAAATATGCAAAATTCCACATAATATAGTTTTTTGAAAATATGTATATAAAAACATGTCCCATATGGTCTAGCCGTCAGGATTCCTGGTTCTCACCGATGTGGCCCGGCATCAACTCCAGGTATGGGAATAGGATTTTTATTAGATTAGTTGAGTTTATCAAAAATATGCAAAAATTATATATTTTGGTATCTCGAAAATATGCAAACAAATAACAATTAACATTTACCATATGCTCTAGCCGTCAGGATTCCTGGTTCTCACCCATGTGGCCCGGGTTCAACTCCCGCTATGGGAATAGGATAATTATTAGTATAGTTTAGTTTGTCCAAATTATGCAAAATAACACATAGTATAGTTTCTCGAAAAGATGCAAAAAAACAACAATTAACATGTCCCATATGGTCTAGCGATTAGGATTCCTTGTTCTCACCCAGGTGGCCCGGGTTCAACTCCAGGGGGGTATACTGCGAAGCAGGATTTTCGCTTAGCCGGCTAAATTCAGGGAAAACTCCGGCTTTCCGGTCATCCGAAGCTGGTTCTCTTTTTAGCAGGCTAGATCTCCATGGTAATATATGCTAAGCAGCTAACCTGGTCGGGACCAGGTTAGGTTGCAGGCTAAGAGCTCAACTCAGTGAAAGCACCGCCTGCTGACCAATCAGAGCTCAGTGTGCGGAGTTTAAAGCGATCAAGTCATATTACAGGAGAAAGGAAATACAGAAAAACTGCCGTCGCAGGAAAGACGGCCAGCAAAAATCACCGACTGTGTGAACGTGAACATTAATAGAATATCACCTCCATCTTCAGAGCAATCTGACTATTATAACATTAGCGTTAAGAAAGCTTACTTAAATATCGGCCACAACATAAGTAACCGGATCAGAGTACATTAAGTACAGTCCGCGGCATATCACTTCATAATGTATCATATATCTCCTTATCTGAGTCAGCTGAGCCGTATCTGGCCGTGCAACACTCACAGTGTCACATACTGTATGCAGAAGTATTATTTTAAGCAACACATAAGTTGACGAAACACTCGAGACAAATGTAATTGAAGTCAGATCGTGTTTTAGACGGGGCAGTGATATCATAAACCTGTTAATGTACGCATTCAAACACATTTTCTTTTTCCAGCTGTATTCACCTTGCAGGTGCAGCTCTGTGGCTTTGATCCTGGATCAAGTGTTTAAGTCATGGATGTTTAAAGTTTAACTTCTTCATTTTTGACTAGTATTAAAGTTCACTTTTCATTCAGGAAGTATGACGCTGCGCTGTCAGTGCGTTTCTCCATGTTTGTGATTGGTCGAATGCTCCAAATACCACCCCTTTCATGTGAACGCGCACCTAACTAGATAGGACACGGCTGGCTTGAGCGATCCACTTGATAACCAGCGTCGTAGTACAGTTTAGCGAGAGCGCGTATGTTTTGGATTAGGCCAACCGGCTAACTCAAACATATCCAGGTTAGGTTGAACCAGGTTCGTAGCATAGGCCCCAGGTATGGGAATGGGTTTTTTATTAGTTCAGTTTGTCTAAAATATGCAAAATACCACATAGTATAGTTTCTCGAAAATATGTATATAAAAACATGTCCCATATGGTCTAGCGGTTAAGATTCCTGGTTCTCACCCAGGTGGCCTGGTTTCAACTCCCGGTATGGGAATAGGATAATTATTAGTATTGTTTAGTTTGTCTAAAATATGCAAAATACCACATAGTATACTATCTTGAAAACATGCAAAAAAACAACAATAAACATGTCCCATATGGTCTAGCGGTTAGGATTCCTGGTTCTCACCCAGGTGGCCCGGGTTCAACTCCCGGTATGGGAATAGGATAATTATTAGTATTGTTTAGTTTGTCTAAAATATGCAAAATACCACATAGTATACTATCTTGAAAACATGCAAAAAAACAACAATAAACATGTCCCATATGGTCTAGCGGTTAGGATTCCTGGTTCTCACCCAGGTGGCCGGGGTTCAACTCCCGTTATGGGAATAGTTTTTTTTTTAGATTAGTTTAGTTTGTAAAAAATATGCAAAAACGATATATTTTGGTATCTCGAAAATATGCAAAAAAATAACAATTAACATGTCCTATATGGTCTAGCCGTCAGGATTCCTGGGTCTCACCCATTTCGCCCGGGTTCAACTCCCGCTATGGGAATAGGATAATTATTAGTATAGTTAGTTTGTCTAAAATATGCAAAATACCACATAGTATAGTTTCTCGAAAATATGCAAAAAAACAACAATTAACATGTCCCATATGGTCTAGCGGTTAGGATTCCTGGTTCTCACCCAGGTGGCCCGGGTTCAACTCCCGGTATGGGAATAGATTTTTTATTAGTTTAGTTTGTCTAAAATATGCAAAATACCATATAGTATAGTTTCTCGAAAATATGTATATAAAAAAATGTCCCATATGGTCTAGCGGTTAAGATTTCTGGTTCTCACCCAGGTGTCCTGGTTTCAACTCCCGGTATGGGAATAGTATAATAATTAGTATAGTTTAGTTTGTCTAAATTATGCAAATTGCCACATAGTATAGTTTCTCGAAAAGATGCGATAAAACAACAATAAACATGTCCCATATGGTCTAGCCGTCAGGATTCCTGGTTCTCACCGATGTGGCCCGGGATCAACTCCAGGTATGGGAATAGGATTTTTTAGATTAGTTTAGTTTGTCAAAAATATGAAAAAACGATATATTTTGGTATCTCGAAAATATGCAAACAAATAGCAATTAACATGTCCCATATGGTCTAGCGGTTAGGATTCCTGGTTTTCACCCAGGTGGCCTGGGTTCAACTCCCGGTATGGGAATTGGATAATAATTAGTATAGTTTAGTTTGTCTAAATTATGCAAAATACCACATAGTATAGTTTCTCGAAAAGATGCGAAAAAACAACAATTAACATGTCCCATATGGTCTAGCCGTCAGGATTCCTGGTTCTCACCGATGTGGCCCGGCATCAACTCCAGGTATGGGAATAGGATTTTTATTAGATTAGTTTAGTTTATCAAAAATATGCAAAAATTATATATTTTGGTATCTCGAAAATATGCAAACAAATAACAATTAACATTTACCATATGCTCTAGCCGTCAGGATTCCTGGTTCTCACCCATGTGGCCCGGGTTCAACTCCCGCTATGGGAATAGGATAATTATTAGTATAGTTTAGTTTGTCTAAATTATGCAAAATAACACATAGTATAGTTTCTCGAAAATATGCAAAAAGACAACAATTAACATGTCCCATATGGTCTAGCGGTTAAGATTCCTGGTTCTCACCCATGTGGTCCGGGTTCAGCTCCCGGTATGGGAATAGGTTTTTTATTAGATTAGTTTAATTTGTCAAAAATATGCAAAAACGATATATTTTGGTATCTCGAAAATATGCAAAAAAATAACAATTAATATGTCCCATATGGTCTAGCCTTCAGGATTCCTGGTTCTCACCCATTTGGCCCGGGGTTCAACTCCCGGTATGGGAATAGGATAATTATTAGTATAGTTTAGTTTGTCTAAAATATGCAAAATACCACATAGTATAGTTTCTTGAAAATATGCCAAAAAACAACAATTAACATGTCCCATATGGTCTAGCGATTAGGATTCCTTGTTCTCACCCATTTGGCCCGGGGTTCAACTCCCGGTATGGGAATAGGATAATTATTAGTATAGTTTAGTTTGTCTAAAATATGCAAAATACCACATAGTATAGTTTCTTGAAAATATGCCAAAAAACAACAATTAACATGTCCCATATGGTCTAGCGATTAGGATTCCTTGTTCTCACCCAGGTGGCCCGGGTTCAACTCCAGGTATGGGAATAGGTTTTTTATTAGTTTAGTTTGTCTAAAATATGCAATATACCACATAGTATAGTTTTTCGAAAATATGTATATATAAACATGTCCCATATGGTCTAGCGGTTAAGATTCCTGGTTCTCATCCAGGTGGCCTGTTTTCAACATAGTATAGTTTTTCGAAAATATGCAAAGAAAACCAATTAACATGTCCCATATGGTTTACAAAATAAAATATATAATTAATTGAATGATGAATAAACAGTGAGGGGTATGAATACACTAGATATCAGCCTGTGAGCAGTATGAACAGTGTGTATGAATATGCTAAGATATATAAAGTATGAAAACGGTAGGACCATACCGTTCTCCAGCCCCAACCCCCCCATGTTTCATATGTATGTTGGGGACCCTTTGTTTAAAACTAATTGGCCATCGGAATGTGTGGAGTCACATTCCACAGCTCTCCCCCCTCCTGTGATCCCCCGCACACAGAGAGAGAGGGAGATCGCTCTTCTGGAGTGAAGAGAGCTGAAATATTGATATTGCAAGTTAGAAACGTAAATTGCATTTTGACAGACACTTGGGGGAAATATGCTGCATTTTGAATGTCCGATAGTCCACCATTAACACCTTAGTCCGTCATGACATACTTTGATTTAGTAGATTTCGCATGAGAGCAAAAGGAGAATATCCGTGTGTAAGAGTGAAAATGTATGTATGTAAAATGAGAATATATGTGTGTAAGAGTGAAAATATGCTGCATTTTGAATGTCCGATTTTCCACCAGAAATATCAAACATTTAATAAAAGTGAAAAACAATGAACAAGACTTAACGTATTCATCATAATTAATTATATTTATTCCGTTTGGATGTAGGTGATCTTCTACTATATGAACATTTTGGACCCAAAATCACAACATATATGTAAAAACAGATTTTGAAAATGATTTTATTTTTCACAACACAAACATACACAACGAAACCATTTAAAAGCTGGAAATATATACATGGGATGTGACTTTGATAATGTGAAAGTTTGATTGAGGTAGCATGGGATTTCATTCTGATAAGGCAAAAGTGTTATTATAAATATAATACAAATATATATATATATACACATTATGTACAAAAATCTGTTTTTTCTGTCTTTATCTGTGCCACGCTTCAAAGCGGTTTCTGTCAACTACGACACAGAGGGCAACATCACAGATTCCTCCTCCTCCATGTCAAAAAACAAGCTTAAAGCTTGACTCACGTTCAGAGTTCTCTTCATCATAGTTGAGTCTTCAAAACTCTAAATATATCTAACTATATCTACATTTTCAATGTTTGTTTGTCACTTTACTTCAATTGCAGTCTCCCGCAGCCTCTCTTCGTCTCCCGCAGCCTGTCTTCGTATATCTTCGTCTCTCTCCATTTCCCGCCGTCTCTCTTCGGTTCCCGCCGTCCCTCTTCGTCTCCTTTCGTCTCGTTTCGTATCACTCCGTTTACCTGATTACCTCACCCCTTCCTGGTAAATACATCCTGTTGAGCAGAATCTACAGTTTCCAGTATTTTCCGTTTCGTATATGTGCTTCCATTATTCATACTTCTGAAATATATCTGTATTAACTTTATATCATCGTATGTCCGTGTTTATTGGGTATTTTTGCATGAAACAAAGACTGGCATATAGTTTCGAGCCAGTACTTTCGACAGAAATACACATATACATCCTGTTGAGCAGGATCTACAGTTTCCAGTATTTTCCGTTTCGTAAAATGATCAAATATGGCGAAGATATTCAAATATGTGCTTCCATATTTCATACTTTTGAAATGTATTAACTTTATATCACCGTATCTCCGTGTTTACTGGGTCTTTTTGCATGAATCAAAGACTGGGATATACAGTAGTTTCAAGCCAGCACTTTCGACAGAAACACACGGCAATGTTGTCCGGACTGTTGTTTTTATGCGGCACCGGCTTGAACAGGTCATGTGATCTGATCACGCCGGCGTGAAGGTCAACTCCAAAGGGTTAATATTAAATACATATAAGTATTTTTACAACTTGTATTTAGAAATACTCTGTTGTAATTATTGATGCATACATGTGTTCATCCATTTAATGTGGCATCTGCTATAATGGGGTTAATGTATGATATTACTTAATAATACAATACATTATAATATATGATATGATAATTACATTTTAGTTTTATTCATTTCTTATTTCATAGTTTCTCATTATTATTATTATTTTTTATCGCTTATCTTATTTTTGATTTTATTAATCTGTGTGAATCTGTGCTGTCCTGTTTTTCACTCTCACCCTGTTGCTGTTTGAACTACTGAATTTCCCCACGGGATTAATAAAGGTCCATCTTATCTTATCTTAATGTATAAATTGATTTACTTCAATCTACTGTACAATATTACAGGAAATATACTGCATAAAGCAAACTATATACTTTATTTGATCTAAAATATTGATGTTTCTACAACACCCATTGTGTATTTTGTGAATGAAGCGCCATCTCATGGTTAAATCCTGTAATTGAACAAATGGGGAAATTGGGCAACGCCCTCTAGCAATTTGGCAACACCCCCAGCCACTGGCATCCGCTTGGCTTTTGACTGGGACACACCCTTTTGAGTCTGATCTGGAGTGCTACATCTGTATGGTCTAGCCGTCAGGATTCCTGGTTCTCACCGATGTGGCCCGGGATCAACTCCAGGTATGGGAATAGGATTTTTATTAGATTAGTTTAGTTTATCAAAAATATGCAAAAATTATATATTTTGGTATCTCGAAAATATGCAAACACATAACAATTAACATTTACCATATGCTCTAGCCGTCAGGATTCCTGGTTCTCACCCATGTGGCCCAGGTTCAACTCCCGGTATGGGAATAGGATAATTATTAGTATAGTTTAGTTTGTCTAAAATATGCAAAATACCACATAGTATAGTTTCTTAAAAAGATGCAAAAAAACAACAATTAACATGTCCCATATGGTCTAGCCGTCAGGATTCCTGGGTCTCACCCATTTGGCCCGGGTTCAACTCCCGGTATGGGAATAGGATAATTATTAGTTTAGTTTGTCTAAAATATGCAAAATACCACATAGTATAGTTTTTCGAAAATATGCACAAAAAAACAATTAACATGTCCCATATGGTCTAGCGCAGTGGTTCCCAAACTTTTTGTGCCCAAGGCACACCAAAGCACAAGTAAAAATCTCAAGGCACACCTATTGTGCAAAATAGCCCTTATAACACGTGTTATCACTGATATCATGTAAAATATCTGTAAATGTGCATAATTATTTACTAATGCCAAATAAAATGTGACAAAGACAACTATATTACTCATGAAATATTTATTAACGAAATATTTCAGAAATTAATTTGAAACGTTATCAAATTAGGCTTCATCAAAGCAGCAACACACTCATTTAAACCAGACAGGTCACAACATTAAAAATGAGACAAAGGAAATTCAGCACAGAGAACTGTCAATACAAGGAAGCTGCATTGTCCATGGTCCTAAACTACAAATTATAAATGTAACATTTCAGCAGAGATGGGGTCGTTACTAAAAAAAAGTAATATATTACATATTACTTTTTTTTAGTAACGACCCCATCTCTGCTGAAATGTTACATTTATAATTTGTAGTTCAGGACCATGGACAATGCAGCTTCCTTGCATTGACAGTTCTCTGTGCTGAATTTCCTTGTCTCATTTTTAATGTTGTGACCTGTCTGGTGAGTGTGTTGCTGCTTTGATGAAGCCTAATTTGATAACGTTTCAAATTAATTTCTGAAATATTTCGTAATAAATATTTCATGAGTAATATAGTTGTCTTTGTCACATTTTATTTGGCATTAGTAAATAATTATGCAATTTACAGATATTTTACATGATATCAGTGATAACACGTGTTATAAGGGCTATTTTGCACAATAGGTGTGCCTTGAGATTTTTACTTGTGCTTTGGTGTGCCTTGGGCACAAAAAGTTTGGGAACCACTGCGCTAGACCATATGGGACATGTTAATTGTTGTTTTTTTGCATATTTTTGAGAAACTATACTATGTGGTATTTTGCATATTTTAGACAAACTAAACTATACTAATAATTATCCTATTCCCGTACCGGGAGTTGAACCCGGGCCAAATGGGTGAGACCCAGGAATCCTGACGGCTAGACCATATGGGACATGTTAATTGTTTGTTTTGCATCTTTTTAAGAAACTATACTATGTGGTATTTTGCATATTTTAGACAAAACTAAACTATACTAATAATTATCCTATTCCCATACCGGGAGTTGAACTGGGCCACATGGGTGAGAACCAGGAATCCTGACGGCTAGAGCATATGGTAAATGTTAATTGTTATGTGTTTGCATATTTTCGAGATACCAAAATAATATTTTGCATATTTTTGATAAACAAAACTAATCTATAAAAAATCCTATTCCCTACCTGGAGTTGATCCGGGCCACATCGGTGAGAACCAGGAATCCTGACGGCTAGACCATACAGATGTAGCACTCCAGATCAGACTCAAAAGGGTGTGTCCCAGTCAAAAGCCAAGCGGATGCCAGTGGCTGGGGGTGTTGCAAATTGCTAGAGGGCGTTGCCCAATTCCCCATTTGTTCAATTACAGGATTTAACCATGAGATGGCGCTTCATTCACAAAATACACAATGGGTGTTGTAGAAACATCAATATTTTAGATCAAATAAAGTATATAGTTTGCTTTATGCAGTATATTTCCTGTAATATTGTACAGTAGATTGAAGTAAATCAATTTATACATTAAGATAAGATAAGATGGACCTTTATTAATCCCGTGGGGAAATTCAGTAGTTCAAACAGCAACAGGGTGAGAGTGAAAAACAGGACAGCACAGATTCACCAGATTAAAAATCAAAAATAAGATAAGCGATAAAAAATAATAATAATAATGAGAAACTATGAAATAAGAAATGAATAAACTAAAATGTATTATCATATCATATATTATAATGTATTGTATTATAAGTAATATCATACATTAACCCCATTATAGCAGATGCCACATTAAATGGATGAACACATGTATGCATCAATAATTACAACAGAGTATTTCTAAATACAAGTTGTAAAAATACTTATATGTATTTAATATTAACCCTTTGGAGTTGACCTTCACGCCGGCGTGATCAGATCACATGACCTGTTCAAGCCGGTGCCGCATAAAAACAACAGTCCGGACAACATTGCCGTGTGTTTCTGTCGAAAGTGCTGGCTTGAAACTACTGTATATCCCAGTCTTTGATTCATGCAAAAAGACCCAGTAAACACGGAGATACGGTGATATAAAGTTAATACATTTCAAAAGTATGAAATATGGAAGCACATATTTGAATATCTTCGCCATATTTGATCATTTTACGAAACGGAAAATACTGGAAACTGTAGATCCTGCTCAACAGGATGTATATGTGATTTCTGTCGAAAGTACTGGCTCGAAACTATATGCCAGTCTTTGTTTCATGCAAAATACCCAATAAACACGGACATACGATGATATAAAGTTAATACAGATATATTCAGAAGTATGAATAATGGAAGCACATATACGAAACGGAAAATACTGGAAACTGTAGATTCTGCTCAACAGGATGTATTTACCAGGAAGGGGTGAGGTAATCAGGTAAACGGAGTGATACGAAACGAGACGAAAGGAGACGAAGAGGGACGGCGGGAACCGAAGAGAGACGGCGGGAAATGGAGAGAGACGAAGATATACGAAGACAGGCGCGGGAGACGAAGAGAGGCTGCGGGAGACTGCAATTGAAGTAAAGTGACAAACAAACATTGAAAATGTAGATATAGTTAGATATATTTAGAGTTTTGAAGACTCAACTATGATGAAGAGAACTCTGAACGTGAGTCAAGCTTTAAGCTTTTTTTTGACATGGAGGAGGAGGAATCTGTGATGTTGCCCTCTGTGTCGTAGTTGACAGAAACCGCTTTGAAGCGTGGCACAGATAAAGACAGAAAAAAACAGATTTTGTACATAATGTGTATATAATATATTTGTATTATATTTATAATAACACTTTTGCCTTATCAGAATGAAATCCCATGCTACCTCAATCAAACTTTCACATTATCAAAGTCACATCCCATGTATATATTTCCAGCTTTTAAATGGTTTTCGTTGTGTATGTGTGTTTGTTGTGAAAAATAAAATCATTTTCAAAATCTGTTTTACATATATTGTTGTGATTTTGGGTCCAAAATGTTCATATAGTAGAAGATCACCTACATCCAAACGAAATAAATATAATTAATTATATGATGAATACGTTAAGTCTTGTTCATTGTTTTTCACTTTTATTAAATGTTTGATATTTTGGTGGAAATCGGACATTCAAAATGCAGCATATTTTCACTCTTACACACATATATTCTCATTTTACATACATACATTTTCACTCTTACACACGGATATTCTCCTTTTGCTCTCATGCGAAATCTACTAAATCAAATGTATGTCATACAGACGGACTAAGGTGTTAATGGTGGACTATCGGACATTCAAAATGCAGCATATTTCCCCCAAGTGTCTGTCAAAATGCAATTTACGTTTCTAACTTGCAATATCAATATTTCAGCTCTCTTCACTCCAGAAGAGCGATCTCCTCTCTCTCTGTGTGCGGGGGATCACAGGAGGGGGGAGAGCTGTGGAATGTGACTCCACACATTCCGATGGCCAATTAGTTTTAAACAAAGGGTCCCCAACATACATATGAAACATGGGGGGTTGGGGCTGGAGAACGGTATGGTCCTACGTTTTCATACTTTATATATCTTAGCATATTCATACCACTGTTCATACTGCTCACAGGCTGATATCTAGTGTATTCATACCCCTCACTGTTTATTCATCATTCAATTAATTATATATTTTATTTTGTAAACCATATGGGACATGTTAATTGGTTTTCTTTGCATATTTCGAAAAACTATACTATGTTGAAAACAGGCCACCTGGATGAGAACCAGGAATCTTAACCGCTAGACCATATGGGACATGTTTATATACATATTTTCGAAAAACTATACTATGTGTATATTGCATATTTTAGACAAACTAAACTAATAAAAAACCTATTCCCATACCTGGAGTTGAACCCGGGCCACCTGGGTGAGAACAAGGAATCCTAATCGCTAGACATATGGGACATGTTAATTGTTGTTTTTTGGCATATTTTCAAGAAACTATACTATGTGGTATTTTGCATATTTTAGACAAACTAAACTACTAATAATTATCCTATTCCATACCGGGAGTTGAACCCCGGGCCAAATGGGTGAGAACAAGGAATCCTAATCGATAGAGACCATAGGGGACATGTTAATGTTGTTTTTGGCATATTTCAAGAAAAACTATACTATGTGGTATTTTGCATATTTAGACAAACTAAACTATACTAATAATTATCCTATTCCCATACCGGGAGTTGAACCCCGGGCCAAATGGGTGAGAACCAGGAATCCTGAAGGCTAGACCATATGGGACATATTAATTGTTATTTTTTTGCATATTTTCGAGATACCAAAATATATCGTTTTTGCATATTTTGACAAATTAAACTAATCTAATAAAAAAACCTATTCCCCATACCGGGAGCTGAACCCGGACCACATGGGTGAGAACCAGGAAT